>NW_023270121.1:3092675-3301715 GCF_011800145.1 Mirounga leonina | reverse complement strand
GCAAAGAGTGAGAGTTTGACTTCTTCTTTGCCAATTTGGATGCCTTTGATTTCTTTTTGTTGTCTGATTGTTGTGGCTAGGACTTCCAATACTATGTTGAATAGCAGTGGTGATAGTGGACATCCCTGCCGTGTTCCTGACCTTAGGGGGAAATCTCTCAGTTTTTCCCCATTGAGAATGATATTCACTGTAGGTTGTTCATAGATGGCTTTTATGATATTGAGGTATGTACCATCTATGCCTATACTCTGAAGAGTTTTGATCAAGAAAGGATGCTGTACTTTGTCAAAAGCTTTTTCTGCATCTATTGAGAGGATCATATGATTCTTGTTCTTTCTTTTGTTAATGTATTGTATCACATTGATTGATTTGCAGATGTTGAACCAACCTTGCAGCCCAGGGATAAATCCCACTTGGTCATGGTGAATAATCCTTTTAATGTACTGTTGGATCCTATTGGCTAGTATTTTGGTGAGAATTTTTGCATCCATGTTCATCAGGGATATTGGTCTATAATTCTCCTTTTTGATGGGGTCTTTGTCTGGTTTTGGGATCAAGGTAATGCTGGGCTCATAAAATGAGTTTGGAAGTTTTCCTTCCATTTCTATTTTTTGGAACAGTTTCAGAAGAGTAGGTATTAATTCTTCTTGAAATGTTTGGTAGAATTCCCCTGGCAAGCCATCTGGCCCTGGGCTTTTGTTTTTTGGGGGATTTTTGATGACTGCTTCAATTTTCTTAGTGGTTATAGGTCTGTTCAGGTTTTCTATTTCTTCCTGGTTCAGTTTTGGTAGTTGATACATCTCTAGGAATGCATCCATTTCTTCCAGGTTATCTAATTTGCTGGCATAGAGTTGCTCATAATATGTTCTTATAATTGTATTTCTTTGGTATTGGTTGGGATCTCTCCTCTTTCATTCATGATTTTGTTGATTTGGGTCCTTTCTCTTTTCTTTTTGATAAGTCTGCCTAGGGGTTTATCAATCTTGTTAATTCTTTCGAAGAACAAGCTCCTAGTTTCGTTGATCTGTTCTACTGTTCTTTTAGTTTCTATTTCATTGATTTCTGCTCTGATCTTTATTATTTCTCTTCTCCTGCTGGGTTTAGGCTTTATTTGCTCTTCTTTCTCCAGCTCCTTTAGGTGGAGGGTTAGATTGTGTACTTGAGACCTGTCTTGTTTCTTGAGAAAGGCTTGTATTGCTATACACTTTCCTCTTAGGACTGCCTTTGCTGCATCCCAAAGATTTTGAACAGTTGTGTTTTCATTTTCATTGGTTTCCATGTATTTTTTTAATTCTTCTTTAATTTCCTGGTTGACCCATTCATTCTTCAGTAGGATGCTCTTTAGCCTCCATGTATTTGAGTTCTTTCTGACTTTCCTCTTGTGATTGAGTTCTAGTTTCAAAGCATTGTGGTCTGAAAATAGGCAGGGAATGATCCCAATCTTTTGGTACCGTTTGAGACCTGATTTATGACCTAGGATGTGATCTATTCTGGAGAATGTTCCATGGGCACTAGAGAAGAATGTGTATTCCGTTGCTTTGGGGGGGAATGTTCTGAATATGTCTGTGAAGTCCATTTGGTCCAGTGTGTCATTTAAAGTCTTTATTTCCTTGTTGATCTTTTGCTTAGACGATCTGTCCATTTCAGTGAGGGGGGTGTAAAAGTCCCCCACTATTATTGTATTGTTGTCGATGTGTTTCTTTGCTTTTGTTATTAATTGCCTTATATAATTGGCTGCTCCCATGTTAGGGGCATAGATATTTACAATTGTTAGATCTTCTTGTTGGATAGATCCTTTAAGTAGGATATAATGTCCTTCCTCATCTCTTATTACAGTCTTTGGTTTATAATCTAATTTGTCTGATATAAGGATTGCCACCCCAGCTTTCTTTTGGTGTCCATTAGCATGGTAAATGGTTTTCCAACCCCTCACTTTCAATCTGGGGGTGTCTTTGGTTCTAAAAGGAGTCTCTTGCAGACAGCATATTGATGGGTCTTGTTTTTTAATCCAGTCTGATAGCCTGTGTCTTTTGATTGGGGCATTTAGCCCATTTACATTCAGGGTAACTATTGAAAGATATGAATTTAGTGCCATTGTATTGCCTGTAAGGTGACTGTTACCATATATTGTCTGTGTTCCTTTCTGGTCTATGTTGCTTTTAGGCTCTCTCTTTGCTTAGAGGACCCCTTTCAAGATTTCCTGTAGGGCTGGTTTTGTGTTTGCAAATTCCTTTAGTTTTTGTTTGTCCTGGAAGCTTTTTATCTCTCCTTCAATTTTCAGTGACAGCCTAGCTGGATATAGTATTCTTGGCTGCATATTTTTCTCATTTAGTGCTCTCAATATATCCTGCCAGTCCTTTCTGGCCTGCCAGGTCTCTGTGGATAGGTCTGTTGCCAATCTAATGTTTCTACCCTTGTAGGTTACAGATCTCTTCTCCCAAGCTGCTTTCAGGATTTTCTCTTTCTCTATGAGACTCGTAAGTTTTACTATTAGATGTCGGGGTGTTGACCTATTTTTATTGATTTTGAGAGGGGTTCTCTGTGCTTCCTGGATTTTGATGCCTGTTTCCTTCCCCAAATTAGGGAAGTTCTCTGCTATAATTTGCTCCCTTATACCTTCTGCCCCTCTCTCTCTTTCTTCTTCTTCTGGGATCCCAATTATTCTAATGTTGTTTCCTCTTATGGTATCGCTTATTTCTCGAATTCTGCCCTCGTGATCTAGTAGTTTTTTATCTCTCTTTTTCTCAGCTTCTTTATTTTCCATCATTTCATCTTCTATATTACTGATTCTCTCTTCTGCCTCATTTATTCTAGCCATAAGCACCCCCATTTTTTATTGCACCTCATTAATAGCCTTTTTGATGTCTACTTGTTTGGATTTTAGTTCTTTTACCTCTCCAGAAAGGGTTTCTCTAATAACTTCCATATTTTTTTCAAGCCCAGCTAGTATCTTTAAAGTGATGATTCTGAACTCTAGATCTGACATCGTACTAATGTCCGTATTGAGTAGGTCCCTGGCAGTCGGTACTACCTGTTGTTCTTTTGTTGAGGTGATTTTTTCCGTCTTGTCATTTTGTGCAGAGGAGAATAGATTAATGAGAGAACAAAATGCTAGCAGAGTAACAATGTCCCCAGAAAATATACTCTAAACAAATCAGAAAAGACCTGAAGCAGTAGGAAAAGAAAGGGAAAGAGAGAAAAAAGAAAAAGAAAAAAAAGAAAAAGAAAAAAATAAAGATAAAACAAAAACAAACAAAACAAAATAACAACAACAAAAAAAAACCCAGAATGTGATCAAATATGATCAGGCTGGTATATAGATCAGTGCCACACACTAGATTTGCAGTGTATTTTGGTCTTTTAGAAGAAAGTGCCTCCCAAAATTTTAAAGAAAGAAAAACTTATATATGTACAAAAATAAGGGTTGATATGATGAAGGGATGGAATATGACTGTAAAGATGGAAATTATAAAAAAATTTATAAAAGGAATTGATAAGAAGTTGTTTGAAAAAAGAAAAAAAGGATTTAAAAAAAGAAAAATGAAAAAAAAAAGGGAGAGGATGTGATCAGGCAGGGCAATAGAAAACACCATATACTAGAGATTTAGGGTATATTTTAATCTGTTAGAAGAAACTATCTCAAAATTTTAAAGAGAGAACAACTTATATATATAAGCCAAAAATACGGGTAACTACTATGAAGGGATAGAATATGACTCTAAAAATGAAAAATAAAAATGTTTTTTTTTTAAAAAAAGGATTGATAAGATGTTGGTTGAAAAAGGGAAAAAGAAAAATTCAAAAAGAAAAAAAAAGAAAAAAAGACAGTTAAAAAAAAATTTAACTTCGAAAGACTAAAGAATCATGGTAAAAAAGCCATGAATTCTATGTGCAGTATTCTCCTAGCGCTGGAGTTCTGCCGTTCTCATTGATGGGTAAACTTGGTCTTGGCTGGCTGTTCTCGCTGATCTACTGGGGAGGGGCCTGTTGCCGTGGTTTCCAAATGTCTCTGCCAGAGGCGGAATTGCCATGCCCTTGCCCCGTCCCGGCTAAGTAATCTGCTCAGGTTTGCTCTCCGGGGCTTTTTTTCCCTGCGAGCTTTCTGTACAGCTTTGGAGGCGGAGAGTGAAAATGGAAGCCTCCCAATCTCCACCCCGGAGGAGCCGAGAACTCGGGGCCCCGCTTCTCAGTGAGCCCCCAGAGAAAAGCCGTCAGTCACTCCCATCTCCCCAGTCTCCATCCGCACTCCGTGCTCACCCGGCCTGTGGCCGCGCATTTCTATCTCTGGCACTGGACCCGGGTGGAGTCTCCAAACCCAGCAGATCCCTGCGGTGCACTCCCACGCGGCTCCTCCCGGGGGAGGAAGGTGAGTCTCCCCGGATCTGCCGCTTGTTGGGTCCCTGCTGGAGGAGCAGGGGCCCGACTGTGCCGCGGATCACGGTTTATGGCAACCCCAAGCTGAGAGCCCACGCCTGGGCTCCGCCTCTGCAGCCGGCTTCCCTGCTCCGTTACCTGGGAGCTCTGCCACACTCAGGCACCCCCGGTCTTTCTGTGACTCCGAGGGTCCTGAGACCACACTATCCCGGAGGGTTCCACCCCCTGCTTAGCCACCAGAGTGACGTCCCTCGGAGGAGCAGACTTTTAAAAGTTCCGATTTTGTGCTCCGCGGCTCTATCACTTGCCAGAAGCGGCCGATGGAGGCCCCTCCCCCGCCGTCTATCCTCCCGAATATCACCTCAGATTCACTTCTCCACATGTCCTACCTTCCCAAAAGTGGTCGCTTTTCTGATGAGAGAGTTGTTGCTCTTCTTTTCTTCGATCTCCTGTTGAGTTTGTAGGTGTTCATAATGGTTTGATCCCTATCCAGCTGAATTCCTGAGAGGAGACGAAATCCAGGTCTCCTACTCCTCTGCCATCTTGCTCCTATCCATTTTAAATTTGCAATTGTTTGAACAGCAATGAAATTGTACATCTTTTAAAAATTTAATCATTATATGTAATTCCCCTTCTTTGATCTGGCCATGTTATTTGACCGTTTTTATTGGGTCTTGATATTTTCTTATTGACTGGTATAAAATCATAAAATAAAAATGAAAATAATACTTTTCTAGTCATATTTGTTGTAAATATTTTCTCATTTAGTCTTTTTATTCTGTTTCCATATTTCCAGTTTCTGGAAACTTTAAAACTTTGTGGTCAAATCTATTGGCCCTTTCATTTATTGCTTTTTTTCCATTGTTTTTATGCTATGTAAGCTCTCCCTCATTCAAAGATCAGGGAAAACCTCTTTTTCTCTTTTTGTTATTTTATATTTTTATACTTTGTATCCTTTTTAAATAGTTACTAGGCTAGTAGTTCATAAATATGCTTTAGACACGGTGTATCTGGATTACCAGAAAGCATTTGTGAAAGTTCTCAGTATTTGCCACCTTGCAGCCTTTTTCCCCATGCCAACAAATATATTCAATTTGTCAAAACTGTTTTTTTATATTAATTATTTTTATTATTTAAATTCAATTGGCCAACCTATAGTACATCATCAGTTTCAGATGTAGTGTTCAATAATTTATCAGTTGTGTATAACACTGTGTTCAACACATCACATGTCCTCCTTAATGCCCATCACCCAATTACCCCATCCCCCCAACCACCTCTTCTCCAGCAACCCTCAGTTTGTTTCATATAGTTAAGAGTCTCTCATGTTTTTTTCCTCTCTCTGATGACTTCCCATTTGGTTTTCTCTCCCTTCTCCTATGATCCTCTGTGCTTTTTCTTATATTCTACATATGAGTAAAACCATATGATAATTGTCTTTCTCTGATTGACTTATTTTACTCAGCATAATCCCCTCCAGTTCCATCCACATTGATGCAAATGGTTCGTATTCATCCTTTCTGATGGCTGAGTAATATTCCATTGTATATATATACCACATCTTCTTTATCCATCCATCTGTTGATGGACATCTTGGCTCTTTCCATAATTTAGCTATTGCGGACATTGCTGCTATAAACATTGGGGTGCATGTGCTCCTTCGGATAATACATTTGTATCTTGGGGGTAAATACCCAGTAGTGCAATTGGTGGATTGTAGGGTATCTCTATTTTCAACTTTTTGAGGAACATCCATACTGTTTGCCAGAGTGGCTGCACAAGCTTGCCTTCCACGAACAGTGTAAGAGGGTTTCCCTTCTCTACATCCACACCAACATTTGTTCTTTCCTGTCTTGTTAATTTTAGCCATTCTGACTGGTGTGAGGTAGTATCTCATTGTGGTTGTGATTTGTATTTCCCTGATGCCAAGGGGTGTGGAGAATTTTTTTCACATGTCTGTTGGCCATTTGTATGTCTTCTTTGGAGAAATGTCTATCTGCTCATTTCTTGAATGGACTTTTTCTGTTTTGTTCTGTTTTTTTTTTTTTTTTTTTTTTTTGGATGTTGAGTTTGATAATTTCTTTATAGATTTTGGATACTAGCCCTTTATCTCACATGTCATTTGAAAATATCTTCTCCCATTCTGTAGGTTGCTTTTTAGTTTTGTTGACTGTTTCCTTTGCTGTGCAGAAGCTTTTTATTTTGTGAAGTCCCAATAGCTCATTTTTGCTTTGGTTTCCCTTGCCTTTGGAGACACGTCTAGCAAGAAGTTGTGGCCAAGGTCAAAGAGGTTGCTGTCTGTGTTCTCCTCTAGGATTCTGATGGATTCATGTCTCACATTTAGGTCTTTCATCCATTTTGAGTTTATCTTTTTGTATGGTGTAAGAAAATGGTCCAGTTTCATTTTTCTGCATGTGGCTGTCCAATTTTCCCAGCACCATTTGTTGAAGAGACTGTCTTTTTTCCATTGATATTCTATCCTGCTTTGTCAAAGCCTCAGCAAATTCAAGAACATCAAACCTATACCACTCATTTTTTTCTGACCACAACACTATGAAACTAGAAGTCAACAACAACAGTGAAAAATTCTGGAAAGACCACAAACACATGAAGGTTAAATAACATTCTACAAAACAATGAATGGGTCAAACAGGAAAAAAAGAAAAAATTACAAAGCAAATGGAAAAATATGAAAATGAAAACACAATGGTCCAAAACTTTTGGGATGCAGCAAAAGCTGTTCTAAGAGGGAAGTTTATAGCAATGCAGGCCTACCTCAAGAAGCCCAAAAATCTCAAATAAACAACCTATCCTTACACTAAAAATCTAGAAAAAGGAAAACAAAAAACCTAAAACCAGAAGAAGGAAGGAAATAGCAAAAATTAGGGCAAAAATGAATGAATAGAAACTAAAAAATAATAATAATAATAGAAAAAAATAATAGGATGGATCAATGAAACCAGGAGATGGTTCTTTAAAAATGTCATAGCCACAACAATTAGAAAACAAAAAGAAATAAAAGGCATCTGAACTGGTAAGGAAGAAGTAAACTTTTGTTATTTGCAGATGACATGACACTATATGGAGAAAATGCAAAAGACTCTACTAAAAGAACTTCTAGAACTGATGAACAAATTCAGTAAACTTGCAGGAACAAAATCAATGTGATAACACCTCACACCTGTCAGAATAGATAAAATCAACAACACAAGAAACAACAGGTGTTTATGAGGATGTGGAGAAAGGGGAACCCTCTTACACTGTTGGTGGGGATGCAAACTGATGCAGCCACTGTGGAAAACAGTATGGAGATTGCTAAAAAAATTAAAAATAGAACTACCCTACCATCCAGTAGTCTTATTCCTGGGTATTTACCCCCAAAATACAAAGACACTAATTCAAAGTGATACATACACCCCAATGTTTATAGCAGCATTATTTACATAGCCAAATTATAGAAGCAGCCCAAGTGTCCATTGATAGATAAATGGATAATTCTATATACACACACATACATTAGAATATTATTCAGCCATAAAAAATAATGAAATCTTGCCATTTGCAATGACATGGATGGAGCTAGAGAGTATAATGCTAAGTGAAATAAGTCAGTCAGAGGAAGACTAATACCATATGACTTCACTCATATGAGAAATTTAAGAAACAAAACAAACAAGCAAATGGGAAAAAGAGAGAGAGAGACAAACCAAGAATCAGACTCTTAACTAGAGAGAACAAACTGATAGTTACCAGAGGGTAGGTAGGTATCATGGGGGGATGGTTTAAAAAGTGATGCAGTTTAACAACTGCACTTGTCATGATGAGCACCAGGTGATGTATGGAATTGTTGTATCACTATGTTGTACATCTGAAACTAATATAACACTGTAAGTTAACAATGCTGGAATTAAAATAGAACTTTAAAAAATTAGAATAAATTTAAAAAAAAATAAAGAAGCAAACATAAAAAAGTAATGAAGTGGTGATATATGCTAGTTGAAGAATCTCTTGAAGAATTTCAAAAACATTACTGTAAGTGAAAGCAGCCAGACACAAAGGACTAAATATTGTATGATTCCACTTATATGAAATTTCCAGAAAAGACAAATATATGGAGGAAATCAGTGTTTGCCCAAGGTTGGGATGGGTGTGGGGATTGATTCAAAATTGGTATGAAGGAGCTTTTGGGGATGATGGAAACATTCCGAAACTGAATTGTGGTGATTGTTGTACAACTCTATACATTTATCACTGAATTATATCCTTTTAGTAAATCTTATGGTATGTAAGTTATACCTCAGTAAATCCGTTAAAGAGGTATGTACATTTAAAAAGAAGAAAACTACAAGGTATTACTTTTGAACATAGTAAAATTAAAACAAGAGAGATTTAAATGTTCTAGTGATTTAAATGTTTTTCAAATTGTTTAAATAATTTTAAAATGAAAACACTAAAAAACAAAGATATAGCTTGAAATTGAAGCAAAACAATAAAACTGAGAGAGTATAGCTTAATTCTAGCTAAAGTATAAATAAGAAAAACCTAAAATCTGTCCCACTATTTAAAAAAAATCTAAAATCCTTTTCTGTACCATATATTTTGGGTAAAGAGATATATCTGTTTGTTGTCCAATCTAAAGAAGCATTTCTTTGTGTCTTCAGCTTTTCCTTACTCATACTTTAAAGGCATCACAAAAGTTGACAAATTTGATCTCACTTTTATACCTTATTTAAATTTGTCGTGTCTCCTCTCAGGCTTTGCCATTTCAGGAAGAGTATTTTATAAACCTTTTGTGACAGCTTGCTTTTGTCTTCTTGCACTATTTGACTTTAGATGTTAAGTTTACCAAATAAAACCTTCCACACTACCTTTTTCACAACTTATGATACAACTTTCAAATTTAATGTACTAAGAGAATCCTGTTTAATCAGTTCTTGCTTCAATCTTTCATTTTAATGCTCTAGGGCACAATACATAACTATTTTATTCATTCCAAAACACTTTTAGCTTTAACTTTCACCTAGAAGTCTATTATCCTATTAGATTCTAGCTAGCAGGAATTATGGGATCACTGCATTATTAAAAATCATACTCCTATGGTCAACTAATCTTCAACAAAACAGGAAAGAATATCCAATGGAAAAAGGACAGTCTTTTCAATAAATGGTGTTGGGAAAATTGGACAGCCACATGCAGAAGAATGAATCTGGGCCACTTTCTTATACCATACATAAAGATAAACTCAAAATGGAGAAAGACCTAAATGTGAGACAGGAATCCATCAAAATCCTAAAGAACACAGGGAGCAATCTCTTTGACCTTGGCCACAACAACTTCTTGCTACACACGTTTTCAAAGGCAAGGGAAACAAAAACAAAAATAAACTATTGGGACTACATCAAAATGAAAAAGCTCTGCACAGCAAAAGAAACAACCAAACTAAAAGGCAAACTACAGAATGGAAGAAGATATTTGCAAGTGACATATTAGATAAAGGGCTAGTATCCAAAATGTATAAAGAACTTATCAAACTCACCACCCAAAAAAACAAATAATCCAGTCAAGAAACAGGCAGAAGACATGAAGAGACATTTCTCCAAAGAAGATATCCAAAGGCCCAACAGACACATGAAAAATGCTCCATATCACTTGGCATCAGGAAAATACAAATCAAAACCTCAATGAGATACCAATTCACACCAGTCAGAATGACTAAAATTAACAAGTCAGGAAACAACAGATGTTGGTGAGGATGCAGAGAAAGGGGAACCCTCTTAACACTGTTGGTGGGAATGCAAACTGGTGCAGCCACTCTGGAAAACAGTATGGAGGTTCCTCAAGAAATTAAAAATAGAGCTACCCTACAACCCATCAATTACAATACTAGGTATTTATCAAAAGGATACAAACCTAGTGTTCAAAGGAGGAGCACATGCACCCCAATGTTTATAGCAGCAATATCCACAATAGCTAAAATATGGAAAGAGCCCAGATGTCCATCAACAGATGAATGGATAAAGAAGAGTGGTATATATAAATATTGGAATATTACTCAGCCATCAAGAAGAATAAAATCTTGCCATTTTCAATGATGTAGAAGGAATTAGAGGGTATTATGCTAAGCAAAATAAGCCAGTCAGAGAAAGATAATTATCATGTGATTTCACTCATATGTGGAATTTAAGAAACAAAACAGATGAACATAGGGGAAGGGAGGGAAAAATAAAATAAAACAAAATCAGAGAAGGAGACAAACCATGAGAGACTATATATAGGGAACAAACTGATGGTTGCTGGAAGGGAGGTGGGTGGGAGGATGGGCTAAGTGGGTGATGGACATTAAGGAGGGCACTTGTTGGAATGAGCACTGGGTGTTATATGCAACTGATGAATCACTAAACTCTACCTCTGAAAATAATAATATACTATATGTTAATTAATTGATTTTAATTTAAAAAATCATATTCCTCAAAGTTGTGAGGAATCAAGTTTATCAGTTAAGAAAAAATATTCATCACAAAATCCATTGTCAAGCAATACTACTTGACTCCTGATCTTTATACCTATGTACCAGTGTTTTTCCTCTTTCCCTCTAGATTGAAAAGCTGAGGCAAGTGATTTTTTTTCTTTTTTCCTATTTTAAAAGTAGCAATTTGTCTACAAATCTGGTACTTGTTTCCTGGCCCACCAGTTCTACTATACCTGCATTATAACATACAACTACCATCCTGGCTCTACTCTTCCATACTTGACCCCTACCTTTCTTCCAGAAATTCTAATGAATTTTGGAAGCAGGTACAGTAACATTATGGAGGTTAGTAAGAATCTAGTAGACCCACGATCTTCTTTCAGGTCTCAACTCATGTATTCCTTCTTCAGTGAAGCTGTCCTTCCCTCTCTGGCAGGCCAGGTCGCTACTATCACATGCTCTCATGACACCCTATACCTTCCCTTTACACTATTTTCATTTTACATACATTTGTGTGATTCTCTGATTAATGTCTACTTCCTCCACTAAATTTAAAATTTTACGAGGGAAAGTCTCATGTATGTTTTTGTATGCCACTGAATACCAGCACCTAACATAGTACCTAGAACATCATATGTGTTTGATAAATATTTTTTAATAAATGGCAAATAAATCAGTGAATAAATAACCCATACTTCTCATATATAAAGATTAAGAGAAACAGAATACTGGCTCTTTATACTCTACATCTCCAGAATGGCATCTGATCACAGCAGCAGGCTTACCTCAAAATTTGCTATGACTGAAAGCCAAATTCAAGCCATAAAGTAGCTGTATTATCTAAGACAGCATAGAGCTACAGCAAGCATAGTGCCATATACATAGTTTAGAGTTTCAAATTCTTTGTTGAATCATTGACTTGGCAGACAGTAAAGAGTTATTTGAATATTCTGCAAAATAAGATAAACCAAGAAAATGTGTAGTACAAATTCTTCTTTTCTGAAGGAGCTTAAAACATGTAAAGAAAAAAATGGCCTATATTCAGACTTGAAATTGAGGAGTACTAAAGCAAGAACCAGTATTGGCAGAAACTATTTTCTTCTCCATATAAATGGACATCAGCAGTTTGGGGTTGGTCTAAATGGAAAAATGCTTTGGGGGATTGAAATTTTGAGATGGGATTCCTTCCTACCCACACTATCTCAGGGTACTGTGTCCATTGTTGGAAAACACATTTTAAAAGAGATGTAAAAATGTAAATAGCATCTGAAAAAGAGTGACATATGTGACTAAAGTGTATCCAAATAAGGCATACATAAGAGTTGAAATTCTTCAGCCCAGACAAGATAGGGCTAAGGGTGATTTCATAATTGTTTTCAGGGTGTTCATTTTGTTTTCCCCAGAAAAGAAACAATTACCCATATTTACTATGGCAGATTAAAAGGAGCTGTTCTTACCAGAAACATGAAAAGCCTGTTCAACATAAAGAAGAATTCCCTGACAATAAGGATTACTAGTTACAGAAATGAGTAAATTTTGGGAGTCAAGAATCTCCTTTACCAAGGATCTTTAAGAAAACAGATTAGTTCCTCATAAGTTGGAAGTCTTTGTGGTGCTACTTAAAGGCAGGGACAGGGCTGATGTGGATGCTGTGTAGACTATATGACCTCTCAAGGCCTTTCCAGCCCTGGATATCTATAAATAATGAAAAGTTAACCAAAGAATATAGCAGATTAAAATGTTTAACAAATGCTGCCCTCCAGACAAAGCCATCATGCTGGTTTTATGAAATGCCCAGATATTGACTCTCAGCAGCAGTCAGTAGCAAATATTTATTGCATCTAGATAAGGGATAGAAGTCACATTTAACTATACATTGCTATAAAATATGGAGGTATTGTAGTCAAGCATTAAAGATATTGTATTTGACATGAGCTCAACAAGTTGAACCTAAGGTGTGTGGACCATTTTCACAACCTGGTCATGGTGCAAACATGAAAGAGAGTATGTGATATTACATCTGCCAAATATATCACATTCAACCAGGTGAGATAACTGGATTGATATACCACAAAAGAAAAAGTAAATAGCCATAAGACTGCTGTACAACACTGAGATTCAGCACCGACTCAGTGGCTTCTTACACAAACCATCATCAAAGAATAGAAAACAGTTTTCAAATGGTATCTTTAATATAGCATTAATGGGTTTTTCATATTACCCTCAATTCACATGCATAACTTGTTTCAGTGTACACTAAGGTTCTGCCCATGTGGACTGTAGACAAGCATATAATCCCTAATATTCATAGCAAAGATGTTACATTGTATTAACTACGCTATATAAAAACCTACAGTTCTAAGTTAAATTGCCAAAGAAAATTTATTATTGTAGCACATGAAGGATGTATGTGTAGGGTGCCTGGGTGGCTCAGTTGGTTAAGCATCTGCCTTCCACTTAGGTCGTGATCCCAGGGTTCTGGGATCGAGTCCCACATTGGGCTCCCTGCTCCGTAGGGAGCCTGCTTCTCCCTCTGCCTCTCTCTCTCTCTCTCATGAATAAATAAATAAAATCCTTTAAAAAAGGATATATGTGGGGGCGCCTGGGTGGCTCAGTCAATTAAGTGTCTGCCTTCAGCTCAGGTCGTGGTCCCAGGGTCCTGGGATCAAGCCCCACATCAGGCTCCCTCTGCCTGCAGCTCCCCCCCCCACTTGTGCTCTCTCTCTTTCTCTCTCTCTCTGTCAAATAAATAAAATATTTTTAAAAAGGATATATGTGTATACATTTATATATACATATACATAAAATTAATCATTTTTTTCATAATTTTTACACACAGTAAGTGACTAATATGTATAATAAAACAAAGAAAAAGATGAAATGAACCAATCTTTGGGGACTCAGATGGTTGTCAAACTAAAAATATCAGCTCAGGGGGAACCATATAGCTAATCAGCTCTAATTTTAGGGTATTTCCCCAGTCATACCTTTATTTGGAAAGTTACCTAAAAATCTCTGCAATCCTGTTTGGAAACTTTCCATGTGTTTATCTTTGGCCATTTGACTCTAAAATATCTCATTTTGATGAGGCCAAAGAGATCAAACAGACTAGTGAGTGAAAATTTAAAAAAAGTTTTCAAAAGCTCTAAATCTTACTTTAAGCTCTATTAGCAATTCACCAGATGCATCTGTAATATAGAATTCCCTCTAAGAGACAGTAATCCTCAGGAACATGTAGGTGTATCTTATTGGCTAATTACTTCCAGATATCTGATTCTGAAACAGAATTTTCAATGAGGGTGGTCTGTGGATGAAAATTATATGGGGAGTTTAGAGGCTAAGTGTAAATTTTCTAGATTTAAATTTACTTTGACAGAAACACCCATTCCCCCATACCCTTGACTTCTTAATCTGGTGATTTGCCATTTAACAAGAACTTCTGTAACTATATTAGGAATTTGTATCTGAGGTCCCAATAACTTGGATCCCTTACAAGTTCTAACTGTAGCCAATTAGGCCTGAGTCAAAGAGCTACTGAACAGTGGGAGTAGACCTGTGACCACTCCTCACCAGAACAATCCTAAGGCAGGTCCATGCTAATCTAAAATTCTGGGGCCTTCTCCAGGAATAAGAAGCAGCCTTATGGAGTTCTTAGTGTATATCATCTTCTGAAGGCCCAAAGGAATTAATACAGCTTTCAACATCATTTATCTTCCACACATTGAGTAATTAATACATTTGGAGAAACCATTAACAATGTGAAAACAAGCAATGTAAACTTATGGAACTGCTTCATCTATACTTTTGGAGAAATCATTTTAAACAAAGAGAGACACAAAGGTCGGTTTAGTTTAGACTGCAGTATTCAGTCTCTGCTAGCCTTTGTTGGCAGGAGAGAAACTCAAATCAAACCAAGTTTTCTCCAAGAAATCTGGATTTATAGAAGAGACACATGTGCACAATTCTCATAAAGACAATTTTGACTCCATATTCTGGAAATGCAGCTCAGCATATCAAAGACAAATTGCTCTAGTAAACTAATGTTATAGATCAAAATGTATGAAAGAGAGGGAAATAGAGGGAAGAATGCCAGGTTACTAAATTTATAAATGTATAACTGAGTGAGATTTTCCCAATTCTCACTAGATGTTTTAAGTTAGTATTGAATGGACCTGGAAGCTCTGATTGCCTTTGCACAGATTGTGTTCCAGCTGTCTTCCAATATTTGAACACTCAGGTCTTAGTCCCATGCTGTGCCAGCCTCCCACATATTCTGTATACCAAGAGTAATTTATGAATCTATAAAGGCAATCACAGTGCTTGCAAGAAAGGGTTATGTAAAGCTCTAAGATTGCAAGAGTAGCTTCAGTAAACTCAGTACAAGTTCCAAACATCACTATTATGTTTGAGCTGATTTACAAATCTCACAGATCTTTGTCTGGTAATCCATATCCTTTGTGAAGTTGGAAGAGGGAACAAAAGGCTTGATGGCATAGTCTCTACATAAATCTCAAGCTGCTGCAATTCATTTACCTACTGCCTCATATTCATTAAATGGCCTTATACTGTGAGAATATGAAACAAGCAGTAGGAAAGATGGGCACTATGAAATTTAGCCACTGCCAACCAGATCTGGAGCATAAGATGAAACCTCCAAAATGCCTTTGCAATTTTTTCTCAATTTTACATCTGAAGAATTTACCTCAAAACTCAGCCTATAGTCCCATTCAAAAGAAAATGGCTACAATTTTAAGAAGTGTCCCCGAAATAGCTCAGAATGTCCTTTGAGGACTGTTACCAGCTTTTTGTTACATGGGCCTTTTCTCACTCAGTTCCATCTTCATCCTCTTGTCATTAATGGCAGCTCAGCTCTTTCCTCCTATATGTGATCCTGCTTTTGACAGGGAAAGATTTCACCTTGAGTCATTGAAGCTCTTTTGCCTGTTTGCATCTTTTTATCTCCTTTTCTCTTCCACTCCTACTTTAAGCTCTTTCTATTATCACCACTTACAAGTCTCTTCTTGAAGAATTTCTGTCGGCTCATATTCTGGATACATTCTAGCAATGCATTATAGAAAAGTCTCTGTGGGGCGCCTGGGTGGCTCAGATGGTTAAGCGTCTGCCTTCGGCTCAGGTCATGATCCCAGGGTCCTGGGATCGAGTCCCGCATCGGGCTCTCTGCTCCTTGGGAGCCTGCTTCTCCCTCTGCCTCTCTCTCTCTCTGTCTCTCATGAATAAATAAATAAAAATCTTAAAAAAAAAAAAAACCACTATCTTAAAAAAAAAAAAAAGTCTCTGTGTTTGCTCGTTTTCAATACCAGTAACCTGGGAACTATTTCCACATGAGTAGATTGCCATCAATTCAGACATATTGTCACCAACTGCAATACCTTGACCGGGAATTTGGTCTGGAAAAACCTCCATGGATGAGAAAAGGAGAATATAATATGCTTTACTACTCAATTAATTTTTTCAAAAGAAAAAAATAGAACTTTTCATACAATCAGCTTAGAACAGAAATAAACTGCTTTTAAACTACTCCTTAAAAGATGATAGACAATTCAGGGTAAGTTACTGAACTCACTAATTTGAAATTATTCTCAGTCACTGCATAATTATTGAAAAATATCACACTGAATATATGGACTTGAAGTTAGTTCTACTCTGGGTTTAGCCATGGTTGTAGTAGCAGTGTGGCATCAAAAGTTGAGGCAGAATCCTCTCCTATTCGATCAATTCTGGATAAAACGTTGTTTCAGCAGACATTATTCTGCTACCCACTGCCTTTTTTTATACATTTTTTGGTGTTATTAGAGAATGTTGTGTACTTAAAACTATTCTTTTCATCAAAGGTAATACAAAGTGTTATCCCTGCATTCTTCTCCTGTTCCCCATATTTGAAAGCTGGCTGGGCGCCTGGGTGGCTCAGTTGGTTAAGCGGCTGCCTTCGGCTCAGGTCATGATCCTGGAGTCCCTGGATCGAGTCCCACATCGGGCTCCTTGCTCAGCGAGGAGTCTGCTTCTCCCTCTGACCCTCCTCCCTCTCATACTCTCTCTCTCTCTCTCATGCTCTCTCTCAAATAAATAAATAAAATCTTTAAAAAAAAAAGAAAGAAAGCTGGCTATAAGCAAGCTTGTTATTCTTTTTATTAATGCTAAAACACATAATTCTGTCCATTATTTTCATAATCCCAATACTAAGAGATGTCTGACCTCCCCTGACCTCAACTCTTTCTTTTACTTTTACTCCCTAATCCAAATGCTTTGCCAGTATCTTTCAGTACCATCTCAATCCCAGGTTTTCTTAACATCATTGTTTCACTGCTCAATAAAGCTTCAGAAATTTTACTAAAATGATGTTCCAACAATTTTGATTCTCCCTCTTAAATCACCACAGATCTAAATGTGCCTCAATCTCCTCCAAACCTGGTAACTAGAACGATATATACTTTGAGATCATTCCCAAGATGTAAGTCATTTCTACTCTTGGTAAATGTGTAATCATTCGTCTAAATGTCTGATATAGCAGTCTTTGCTTAATTGGCTTTTTACTGTAGCTTAATTGAAAAATCATCCCCCTCCTGTCTAGGTACCTATATCATCCCTTCTTCCCATTTCTCCTTCCTTCAGTCTGGAAAAAAATTAAAGTATCATGAGTTTTCCCTTTCTCCCAAATCTCACCTGCATATATGGCTTTTATTTTTTTCTTTTTTTTTAATTTTTTTAAATTAACATATAATGTATTATTTGTTTCAGAAGTACAGGTCTGTGATTCATCAGTCTTACACAATTCATAGCATTCATCATAGCACTTAGCCTCCCCAATGTTCATCACCCAGCTACCCCATCCCTCCCACCCCCTCCACTCCAGCAACCCTCTGTTTGTTTCCTGAGATTAAGAGTCTCTTATGGTTTGTCTTCGTCTCTGATTTCATCTTGTTTCATTTTTCTGTCCCTTCCCCTATGATCCTCTGTCTTGTCTCTTAAATTCTTCATATCAGTGAGATGATATGATACTTGTCTTTCTCTGACTTATTTTGCTTAGCATAATACCCTCTAGTTCCATCTGCATCGTTGCAATTGGCAAGATTTCTTTTTTTGATGGCTGCATAATATTCCATTGTATATATATACCACCTCTTCTTTATCCATTCATCTGTTGATGGATATCTTAGCTCTTTCCATAGTTTGGCTATTGTGGACATTGCTGCTATAAACATCGGGGTGCATGTACCCCTTCAGATCCCTACATTTGTATCTTTGGGGTAAATACCCAGTAGTGCAATTGCTGGATCATATGGTAGCTCCATTTTCAACTTTTTAAGGAACCTCCATATTGTTTTCCAGAGTGGTTCCACCAGCTTGCATTCCCACCAACAGGGTAGGAGGGTTCCCCTTTCTCCACATCCTTGCCAACATTTCCTGACTTGTTAACTCTAGCCATTCTGACTGGTGTGAGGTGATATCTCATTGAGGTCTTGATTTGGATTTCCCTGATGCCGAGTGATGTTGAGCACTTTTTCATGTGTCTGTTGGCCATTTGGATGTCTTCTTTGGAAAAATGTCTGTTCATGTCTCCTGCCCATTTCTTGATTGGATTATTTGTTCTTTGGGTGTTGAGTTTGATAAGTTCTTTATAGAGTTTGGATATTAGCCCTTTATCCGATATGTCACTTGCAAATATCTTGTCCCATTCTGTTGGTTCTCTTTTGGTTTTGTTGACTGTTTCCTTTGCTGTGAAAAATTTTTATCTTGATAAAGTCCCAATAGTTCATTTTTGCCCTTGCTTCCCTTGCCTTTGGCGATGTGTCTAGGAAGAAGTTGCTGCAGCTGAGGTCGAAGAGGTTGCTGCCTGTTTTCTACTCAAGGATTTTGATGGATTCCTGTCTCACATTTAGGTCCTTCATCCATTTTGAGTCTATTTTTGTGTGTAGTGTAAGGAAATGGTAAAGTTTCATTCTTCTGCATGTGGCTGTCCAATTTTCCCAACATCATTTGTTGAAGAGACTGTCTTTTTTCCATTGGACATTCTTTCCTCCTATGTCAAAGATTAGAAGTCCATAGAGTTGAGGGTCCATTTCTGGGCTCTCAATTCTGTTCCATTGTTCTATGTGTCTGTGTTTGTGTCAGTACAATCCTGTCTTGATGATTACAGGTTTGTAATCCTGAAGGCCGGAATTGTGATGCTGCCAGCTTTGCCTTTCTTTTTCAACATTCCTCTGGTTATTTGGGGTCTTTTCTGGTTCCATACAAATTTTAGCATTATTTGTTCCATTTCTTTGAAAAAAATTGATGGTATTTTGATAAGGATTACCTTAAATGTGTAGATTGCTCTAAGTAGCATAGACATTTTCACAATATTTGTTCTTCCAAACCATGAGCATGGAATGTTTTTCCATTTCTTTGTGTCTTCCTCAATTTCTTTCATGAGTATTCTATAGTTCTCTGAGTATAGATCCTTTGTCTCTTTGGTTAGGTTTATTCCTAGGTATCTTATGGTTTTGGGTGCAACTGTAAATGGGATCAACTCCTTAATTTCTCTTTCTTCTGTCTTGTGTTGGTGTATAGGAATGCCACTGATTTCTGTGCATTGATTTTATATCCTGCCACTTGACTGAATTCCTGTATGAGTTCTAGCAGGTTTGGGGTGGAGTCTTTTGGGTTTTCCACATAAAGTATCATATCATTTGCAAAAAGTGAGAATTTCACTTCTTCTTTACTGATTCAGATGCCTTTTATTTCTTTTTGTTGTTTGATTGCTGTGGCTAGGACTTCTAGGACTATGTTGAACAACAGTGGTGATAGTGGACATCCTGCTGCGTTCCTGACCTTAGGGGAAGAGATCTCAGTGTTTCCTCATTGAGAATGATATTTACTGCGGGCTTTTCATAGATGGCTTTTATGATATTGACGTATGTTCCCTCTACATACATAAAGAATTTTAATCAAGAAAGCATGCTGTACTTTGTCAAATGCTTTTTCTGCAACTATTGAGACTATCATATGGTTCTTGTTCTTTCTCTTATTAATATACTGTATCCCATTGTTTGATTTGTGGATGTTGAACCAATCTTGCAGTCCAGGAATAAATCCCACTTGGTCGTGGTGAATAATCCTTTCAATGTACTGTTGGATCCTATTGGCTAGTATTTTGGTGAGAATATTTGCACCCATGTTCATCAGGGATATTGGTCTGTAGTTCTCCTTTTTGATGGGGTCTTTGTCTGGTTTTGGGATCAAGGTAATGCTGGCCTCGTAAAATTAGTTTGGAAGTTTTCCTTCCATTTCTATTCTTTGAAACAGCTTCAGAAGAATAGGTATTAATTTGTCTTTAAATGTTTGGTAGAATTCCCCTGGGAAGTCATCTGACCCTGGGCTCTTGTTTGTTGGGAGATTTTTGATTACTGCTTCAATTTCCTTACTGGTTATGGGTCTGTTCACATTTTCTATTTCTTCCTGGTACAGGTTTTTTTTTTTTTTTTTTGAAATTTACAATTTTATTAGACATTACTCTTCTTGTAAAAACAATAACTTCCCTATCACTGGGAATTCCTCAAGCCAGATCTGCTGCTATATCTGCTGCCACATATAAAAGGAGCTGCCTCTCTTTTTCCCCTTTCCCTAGATACCAGCAACATCTCCGAATTGCTGTTAATTTCTAGTGTAGAGCAGTTTATCCATCTAACCTGGTTCAGTTTTGGTAGTTTATATGTCTCTAGGAATGCATCCATTTCTTCCAGATTATCTAATTTGCTGGCATATAGTTACTCATAATATGTTCTTATAATTGTTTCTATTTCTTTGGTATTGGTTGTCATCTCTCCTCTTTCATTCATGATTTTATTTATTTGGGTCCTTTCTCTTTTCTTTTTCATAAATCTGGCCAAGGGTCTATCAATTTTATTTATTCTTTCAAAGAACAAGCTCCTAGTTTTGTTGATCTGTTATACTGTTCTTTTGTTTCTATTTCATTGATTTCTGCTCTGATCTTTATGATTTCTCTTCTCCTGCTGGGTTTAGGCTTTATTTGCTCTTCTTTCTCTAGCTCCTTTAGATGTAGGGTTAGGTTGTGTATTTGAGACCTCTCTTGTTTTTGAGAAAGGCTTGTATTGCTATAGACTTTCCTCTTAGGACCACTTTTGCTGAATCTCAAAGATTTTGAACAGTTGTGTTTTCATTTTCATTTGTTTACATGAATTTTTTAAATTCTTCTTTAATTTCCTGGTTGACCCATTCATTTTTTAGTAGGATTCTCTTTATCCTCCATGTATTTGAGTTCTTTTCAACTTTCCTCTTGTGACTGAGTTCTAGTTTCAAAGCATTGTGTTCTGAAAATATGGAGGGAATGATCCCAATCTTTTGTACCGGTTGAGACCTGATTTGTTACCCAGGATGTGATCTATTCTGGAGAATGTTTCATGAGCACTAGAGAAGAATGTGTCTTCTGTTGCTTTGGGATGGAATGTTCTGAATATATCTGTGAAATCCATCTGGTCCAGTGTGTCCTTTAAAGCCTTTATTTCCCTGTTGATCTTTTGCTTAGATGATCTGTACATTTCAATGAGGGGGATATTATTGTATTGTTGTTGATTATTGTATTATTGTATTGTTGTCGATGTATTTATTTGCTTTTGTTATTTTCCAGCTTATATAATTGGCTGCTCCCATGTTAGGGGCATAGATATTTACAACTGTTAGATCTTCCTGTTGGATAGACCCTTTAAGTATGATGTAGCGTCCTTCCTCATCTCTTATTATAGTCTTTGGTTTAAAATCTAATTTGTCTGATAGAAGGATTGTTACCCCAGCTTTCTTTTGATGTCCATTAGCATGGTAAATTGTTTTCAACCCCCTCACTTTAAACCTGGAGGTGTCTTTGGGTCTAAGATGAATCTCTTGCAGATAGCATATGGATGGGTCTTGTTTTTTTTATCCAATCTGATACCCTGTGTCTTTTGATTGGGGCATTTAGCCCATTTACATTCAGGGTAACTATTGAAAGATATGAATTTAGTGCCATTGTATTGCCTGTAAGGTGACTGTTACTGTATATTGTCTCTATTCCTTTCTGATGTATGTTATTTTAGGCTCTTTCTTTGCTTAGAAGACCCCTTTCAATATTTCTTGTAAGGCTGGTTTCGTGTTTGCAAATTCTTTTAGTTTTTGTTTGTCCTGGAACCCTTCTATCCCTCTTTCTATTTTCAATGACAGCCTAGCTGGATATAATATTCTTGGCTGCATATTTTTCTCATTTAGTGCTCTGAATATATCATGCCAGTCCTTTCTGGCCTGCCAGGTCTCTGTGGAAAGGCGTGCTGCCAACCTAATATTTCTACTATCGTAGGTTACAGACCTCTTCTCCCGAGCTGCTTTCAGGATTTTCTCTTTATCTCTGAGACTTGTGAGTTTTACTATTAGATATAGGATTGTTGACCTCTTTTTATTGATTTTGAGGGGGCTTCTCTGTGCCTCCTGGATTTTGATGCTTGTTTCCATCCCCAAATTAGGGAAGTTTTATGCTATAATTTGCTCCAATATACCTTCTGCCCCTCTCTCTCTTTCTTCTTTTTCTGGAATTCCAATTATTCTAATGTTGTTTCATCTTATGGTATCACCTATCTCTCAAATTCTGCCCTCGTGATCCAGTAGTTGTTTATCTCTCTTTTTGTCAGCTTCTTTATTCTCCATCATTTGGTCTTCTATACCACTAATTCCCTCTTCTGCCTCATTTATCCTAGCAGTTATAGCCTCCATTTTTGATTGCACTTCATTAATAGCCTTTTTGATTTTGACTTGATTAGATTTTAGTTCTTTTATTTCTCCAGAAAGGGATTCTCTAGTATCTTCTATGTTTTTTTTCAACCGCAGCTAGTATCTTTATAATCGTCATTCTGAACTCTAGTTCTGACATCTTACTAATGTCTCTATTGATTAGGTCCCTGGCAGTCTTGCTCTCTTTTTTGAGGTGGGTTTTTGCATCTTGTCATTTCGTCCAGTGGAGAATAGATGAATGAGAGAACAGAATGCTAAAAAAATGCTAAAAGGGTACCAATGATCCCAGAAAAATATATATTAAACAAATCAGAAGAGACCTGAAACTGGGTGGAAAAGAAAGGGGAAAGAAAAGAAAAGAATATGATCAGGCTGGTGAAACTAACAGAGCCACACACTAGATTTGGGGTGTATTTTGGTCTGTTAGAAGAAATTGCCTCCCAAATTTCAAAGAAAGAAAAATTTATATATAAACAAAAATAAGGGTAATTATGATGAAGGGATGGAATATGACTGCAAAGATGAAAATTAAAAAAGGATTTTAAAAAAGGAATTGATAAGATAAGAAGGTTGAAAAAAGAATGAGAAAGATTAAAAATAAAAAAAGAATGTGATTAGGTGTGAGACTAGGACAATGTCATACACTCGATTTAGGGTATATTCTGGTCTGTTAGAACAAACTGTATCCCAAAATTTTAAAGTAAGAAAAACTTATTTATATACAAAAAATAAGGTTAAATACAATGAAGAGATAGAATATGACTGTAAAAATGAAAAATTAAAGAAGATTTTTAAAAAGGAATTGATAAGATGTTGTTTGAAAAAGGAAAGAAGAAAAATTCAACAAAAAAAAATAGAAAAAGAAAAAAAAGAAAATTAAAAAGATTAACTTTGAAAGACTAAAGCATCATGGGAAAAAAGCCAAGAGTTCTATTTGCTGTATTCCCCTATTGCTGGAGTCCTGCAGTTCTCATTGATTGGTAGTCTTGGTCTTGACTAGATGTTCTTGCTGATCTTCTAGGGGAGGGGCCTGTTGTAGTAATTCTCAAATGTCTTTGCCCAAGGTGGAATTGCCCTGTCCTTCCCAGGGGCCAGGCTAAGTACTCTGCTCAGGTTTGCTCTCAGTAGCTTTTGTTCCCTGCCAGCTTTCCATACAGCTTTAGAGGATGAGAATGAAAATGGCAGCCTCCCAATCTCTGGCCCTGGAGGAGCCAAGAACTCAGGGCCTCACTCCTCAGTGCACCCTCAGAGAAAAGCAGTCAGTCACTCCTGTCTCCCTGGTCTCTGGCCACACTCAATGCTCACCTGGCTGTGACCGAACATTTCTATCTCTGGCACACAACCCCGTTTGGAGTCTCCAAACCCAGCAGATTCCAGTGGTGGGCTCCCACACTGCTCCTCCCAGGAGAGGAAGGGCAGTCTCCCTGGATCTGCCACTTGTTGGGTCCCCACTCGAAGAGTAGTGGCCCGACTCCACCATGGATCATGGTTTATGGCAACACTGAGCTGAAAGCCCACTCCTTGGTTCCATCTTTGTATCTGGCTTCCCTGCTCTGACACCAGGGAGCTCTGCCACACTCAGGCACCCCCAGTCTTTCTGTGACCCCAAGGGTCCTGGGACCACACTGTCCCAGTGAGGGTTCCACCCCCCGCTTAGCCACTGGAGTGACGTCCCTCAGCAGAGCAGACTTCTAAAATTTCCGATTTTGTGCTCCACTGCTCTATCACTTGCCAGTAGCCAGCTGATGGAGACCCCGTCCCCCCCGCCAACTATCTTCCCAAATATTGCCTCGGATTCACTTCTCTGCACATCCTACCTTCCAGAAAGTGGCTGCTTTTCTGTTCAGAGAGTTGCTGCTTTTCTTTTCTTCAATCTCCTGTTGAGTTTGTAGGTGTTCTGAATGGTTTGATAACTATCTAGTTGAATTTCTGGGACCAGACAAAATTTAGGTCTCCTAATCCTCTGCCATCTTGCTCCTCCCTAACATATGTGCCTTTTAAAATTGTGTTCCTTTTTCCCAATCTCCATCTTGCCACAACTGACCCTGACTCTAGCTTTTTCTATCTCCAATTTTTTACAAAGATATCACAATGCCAAGATTATTCCTAGGGGAGACCATTTTCATTCTCTCTCCCTCCCTTCTTCCTTTCCTCCCTCTGCCCCTTCTTCCTCCCTTCTCTCTCTCCTTCTCTCCCTCTGTCTCCAACAGATCCTATACTTGAATTTAAGTCTATAAATGGTCATCTAGTTTATCCAGGGCCTCATTCCATTTGAGACTCTCTTTTTAACTCCCACATGCTACAAGTACTAGAAATACACACCACCATCTCAACAACATTCATTACCTAGAAATTTCATCATCCTCTCTTGGTATTTGCTTGAGAATACTTACCATTAATCAACTCTCTATTACATATAAACAAACTGACTTAAAATTGGCTCAAAATGACAACTATGACGTACAAAATTTATGTCTATGGTCTGTTTTTGGAAGACCTCCTTACCATTTACTTTTTTAAACAAACTTTTTATTTTGGAATAATTTTAGATCTATAGAAAAGTTGCAAAGATAGTACAGAGAATTACCCCTTAGTCTTCACCTAGTTTCCCCCATTGTTAGCATCTTACATAACCATGTTTGATTTGTCACAAAGAAAATAACACTGGTACATTACAACTAACCAAATTTGAGACTTTATTCAGATTTTACTAGTTTTTCAACAATATTCTTTTTCTATTTGAGGATCCCACATCACATTTAGTAATCATGTCTTTAGTTTCCATTGGTCAGTGACAGTTTTTACTATCTGCTTGCTTTTCTTCATGACCTTAACAATTTTGAGGAATACGTGTATAGTATTTTGCAGATGACCATCAATTTGGGTTTATCTGACTTTTTTTCCGTGATTAAACTGAGGTTATTTGTTTGGGGAATAAGACCATAGAGATTAAGTGCCATTTTCATCCCATCACATGTGAGATACATATGATCAACATGTCTTGTCACTGGTAATGTTAGCCTTGATCACCTGGCTTAAATAGGAATGTGTGCCAGGTTTCTCCATTATATATTTTTTAACCCTTTTTTTCTATATACTATATTTTGGAAATGAATAATTAAGCTAAGCCTTCACTCAAGGAGGTAGAATTAAGTTTTACTTTTTGAAAGGAAAGTTATATGCATAAATTATGCATGGGAGATTTGTTTATTCTTTATTTACTAATCTGTGTTTATTCAATAATTTATATCAGTTTGGGCTCATGTATACTTATTTTATGCTTCAGTTATAATCCAATACTACATGATTTATTTTCTTGAACAGGGTACTCTGGCTTTGGCCATTGAAAACACTTTCAGGTTAACTCCTGTATCCCTTTGACATACCTCTACTTTTCTTTTTTGAGTACTTCCTTAATTTATGGCACTACAAAATGTGCTGGGCTCACCTTATATATCCCATGCCCCAGCCCTAAGATTAGCCATTTCTCCAAGGAACCCTAACTCCTTTTATTAGAGAATAGTATTGCAAACCAAGATCTTGTCTACCATTACTTTTTCCCTTTCCTCCAATAACCCCTGTTCTAGACCTATCCAACTCCTCATAAGCCCAGTACCTTCATGTTTCTTCCACTTTATCCCCATCTCTGTCAACTCCATTATAAAAGTGTACGATTCCCACTGTTAGCCTTAACATAATCAATTGAAGCACTACTTTGCCTAAAAGTAGTATAAGAAAAGGCCTTGAAGGGAAAGCAAGAAAGACTAGAAATACAAAATTACACACTCTTGGCCTAATGCACAATTTATAAACAAAGACAAGGATCAGAGGTAAATTAAACAAAAATCCTTTATGGGAGAATTTTGATTACTTAATAAAACATCATCTGTCACAAGACAAATGCACCAGGAACAAGTTAAAACTGAGCAGGCAACTAACACAGACTCATATCAACCAAAGTATTAAAATGATATAAATGTGAAAACCGATAAGCAGAAAAATCTTAGATTTTCACATATTGGTAGGAATATTTTCAGAATATATTTGTCAAACTTTTTTTAACCTCCTAAAAGTATAGATATTTTTGAAAGGTCAGATGATTAATAATTTGTAGTTTTAAAAAATGGTATAACTTAGGTTTATTGCCATAAACACTGAGTCATGGATTACTAGTTATCCTGACTTCCTTCAAGAGGTGTGCCTATTAAACAAGCCTATCAAGGTATAATCAATATAGATTAATAGAAGAGAACCAAAAACTCATCAGGATACTTTCTTAAAAATAGCTCTCTTAAAAAAAGACTGTTTTACTGTGAAAGTTATATCTCTTTATGGAAAATTCAAGCTTTCTTTGTGAAATTTAACATCCATGGTTATGAAATGAAGACTCTAAGGGAGAAAATGTTCTCCATTTTAAAAATATTTTTCTTAGACAATTCCTGTATGGGTGTTAACGAATACTGGCTAATTTCCACATTGTATAAAAGCCAAAATGAACTTTGATTTATGCCAAGTATCTTGATAAATCCTATAAATTTAATTTTACTTGTCTTAACCATAAAAAGTAAAAACAAAAAGGAAGTCAGACCTGTTCTTATCTCAGCTTCAGATGGACACAATCAGTATTTCTTGGTTAAAGAAGTCATGAAGGCACATTTTAAAATTATTTAAAAGAAAATAGATTTTTTTCCCATCAGTCTTCCTGTAGATAAAACAGACTTGAATCAAAAAGTGATTTTTACTTGACACCTTGTGTTCCAGGCCAAGAAATAAAGCTGACAAGGTATTCCTCTCCTAGGAACCATAGAAAAAAACTAGAGACTTTTTTAAGGACAAAGAGAAGGAAACTTCTGAAATTTTTATGTCTTTTTATATGCTTTTCTTAAACTAAATAAGGTTAGGTTTAAGATGAGTTTCTCATTTCCTCTTTGAAACTACATGATGAACAAGAGATGCATAAAACACAACATGTGTTTCAAATGGCATGCTGTAAACTAATGCAAGCCAGAAAGATCGAGACAAAAAGAATAATCATGCTTTCATTGAAACCTTCTTTCCGGAAGACTGGCCAAAATTATGAATACTGTTTTGTCTTAAGGAAAAAAGGTTTTTCATACTTAGGTACTTATAGTGACTAACTGAAATTGTAAAGGAGGATGTAACATTAAGAAAATAGCTATAATGGAGGGAGAAAAATTGAACCTAGTGAGGCAGAAAAGCAAGCAAATAAAGAGGAACCAACTGAGCCTCAGGGAAAATATCTTCTGCCATAAGATGAAGAATTAATACAAAGAAATAATGGTTTTAGGAATTAAGAGAAATGACAGTGAAAAGCAAAGGTATTTGCAACTCAGTACACACTGACAGATAAACTGGGAAGAGAATCCAAGTAATAGTAATATGGCTTATCCTTAATTTTAGTAGCTGGACATCTTTATTATGGCTATAAAAATTGAAAAGTAAAACATCTGATAATTTCAAGGATAAAAATTAATCTCTATACATAACTTCTCACATTATTCATGTCTAGATAAATATCCAATGTGTTGCATATTATAAATTCCACTGGCATTGATATTCCAATTGTATACTTATTTTTTTAATTTTGTTGGTGTCATTTAGAATTCTTAATATGGCTTTAAAAAGTGCTTTTTAAAATAAGCCTTTGAGGAAAAGAATAAGTATAGAAAGAACATGTCACTTCCCCAGAATTAACATCCACACAGTTCAAATATTCTAAGGCCTCCCGAAAAGAATGGAAAAACTTTAAGTTAAATAAGATGTACTCAGAAAATATCACCATGGGCAATGTTTATTCATTTCAGTAACACCTACATAAGTGTCTTAATTTTCTTCTATTGCTTTTCGCAATTCCTTCCCTTACACATATCATAAGTGTTTGGGACTTCATTCTTTCCACATTGACTACAAAAGTTCTTTCTCCAAATGATGATTTTTGTATAGACAAATCATATATATAATGTCCAATTACAAAAATGTGTTCAGTTGTAGACACACACCCATCTAAAAATAACTTGAACAATTCCAAACTAAGTCCTTCTAATTCTGTAGAGTTACTTGTCTATATGAAGTAAGGTTAATTTTGACAAAAGTTTTTAATTGTTTGATTAAAATTGGGAGACACATATAATCAGAAATTTTCAGATGTTCCAAATGTTTATAAATCTATCTATGTAATGAATATGTGTAAACATGTACTTTATTTCAGCCAATGTTCAACAATTGATTAACGGTTAATGTTACCCAGACACTGGCTAATATTCAGTGTAATCTGAAACTCATGTAATAAATATTTCCCTTTGATGTAAAAATCTATTGGATCAATCATGAAAAGGAAAATCTTAAAAAAACTCTAGAGATGTTTTTTTTCCTCATTGGTTCAGTTTCTATTAAATGTAAGAGAGCCATCCAGCTATTGTTAAAATTTAACCTTGGCTGAATATTTCCTATGATGTTTTCTGTATAAAATATGTATTTGTATGTATATCTGCATACCTTTTGATACACAGTCACATATACACACACAGACACACACATTAAAAGGTGATATAGAAGTCTTGAAAGATAGCAGAGTAGGAGGACTCTGAGCTCACCTTGTCCCATGTTTACAACCAGATATCACTCACATCCAAGTAAATAAGCTGGAGAGCAATCTGATGACTGGAAGAAAAAACTCCACAGCTAAATGTAAAGAAGTCACATCTGAGAGGTTAGAAAGGACAGAAACAGTGGTAAGGAGCTACCTACAGGAGGGAGGGAGCTGTGGTAATGGAGAGAGGAAAACATCAGGGTGCCCACATGGGGAAAACAAATCCCCATAACATACAGCCTTGAAAATGAGAGTGGCTAAATTCCATGAGTTTGTTTAATTAGCAGGACCTGGAGCCTAGAGCTTTAAAAGTCAGCTGATTCAGCACTGGGCTAGCTGGGAGCACAAGTGAGAGCTGGGTCCCCACCTTTAAAGAGCTAAAGGAGAGACAACATAGAGGGTCTCCACCTTTAAACAGCCTAAGGAGAGGCAATATAGAAGCAACGGTTTGCACAACAGGAGGGGAATCTGTTTATACTGATTTTGGAGCATATTGGGGGACTTCTTTGGGAACAAAGGATCTGGCAGTCACCATTTTCCTTCCCCACTCCCCACCATAAACAAAGAGCCACTGGGAGGAAGTGGCTCCACACAGATACTTGCGACCTAACCTTCTAGCCGTGCACCCCACCCATGAGTTCTCCTAAGGACACACCCACTCCAAGCCTGTTGGTCTTGGTACTGGGCTTAACAAAAATTCTGTGAATCCCCCATGTATCCTGCCCAGCTGCTGCCCCACACCCCCTGTCCCCTGGTGGCCATCACACTTGAGGGTATCAGTCCTAGAACTAGTGGCTCAGTGTAAATTTTGATAAAGCCACACACACACACACCCTGCCCAGCCACCATGCACACAAACACTGTGCACCCCCAGCCACTACCACCACTGCCTCATGCCCACCTCTTGGGACCACTGGATTATGGGGGATCCTGCCTAGGACTAGCAGCTCATTGCAAATTTTGCTAATATCACCACCCCACCTCTCGGCCCTTCTGTGGTCAAGCCCCCTCAGAGCCTTCCTGTCTGGGTCTCACTAACATCACAGAAAGCAAGCACAGCCTAAAACAGGCAAAGAGTTAGTGCAGACACCTGGATGAAAGGAAAAGTGACTCAGACACAATAGCAGGACACAGGCAACACACAGAGGAGATTCTCTTAAAATGCCAGGTTCTGCTGAACAGGGAACACTGCACTGCAGGATACTACAGGACCTCTTCTTCATACAACCACTACTTTCAAAAGCAAAAGATGTCCAAACACACAGAAACAGACATGGAGAGGTAGACAAAATGAGGAGACACAGAAATATGTCTCAAATGAAAGAACAGGAAAAAAAAATCACAGCAGGAAACAAAAGCAAAAGTGAAATAAGTAACATACCTGATATAGAATTTAAAGTAATGATCATAAAGATACTCAGTGGACTTCAGAAAAGGGTGGAGGACATCAGTGAGACCTCTGACAAAGAGATAAAAAATAACATACAAAAGATGAAGAGCTCAAAAAATGAAATGAAAAATACAATACATGGGATAAATACTAGGCTACAGGAAGCAGAGGAATGTATCACTGACCTGGAGGATAGAATAATAGAAAACAATCAAGCTGAACAGGTGAGAGACAAACAAATACTGCATAATGAGACTAGACTTAGAGAACTCAGTGATTTTGCCAAACATGATAACATTCGCATTATAGGGATGCCAGAAGGAGAAGACAGAGGAAAGAGGGTAGAAAATGTATTTGAAGAAATAATAGCAGAAAACTTCCCAAATCTGGGAAAGAAAACAGAGATCCAGATTCAGAAGGCACAGGGATCCCCCAACAAATTCAACTCAAAGAGGTCCACACCAAGGAACATAGTAATCAAAGAATGGCAAAAAAATAAATAAAATAAAATAAAATAAAATAAAATAAAATAAAATAAAATAAAATAAAATAAATAATGATAAAGAATTTTAAAGGTTTCAAGAGAAAAGAAGAGAGTTATATAGAAAGGAAACCCCATAATGCTATCAGCTGATTTTTCAGCAGAAACTTTGCAGGCCAGAAGAGAGAGGCATGATGTGTTCAGAGTGCTAAAAGGGAAGAATCTGTAGCCAAGAATACTTTATCCAGAAAGACAATCATTCAGAATAGGAGGAGAGATAAAGAGTTTCCCAGACAAACAAAAATTAAAAGAATTTATGGCCACTAAATCAGCCCTACAAGAAATGTTAATGGGGACTCTCAGTGGAAAACAAAACCATAAGTAAAAGCAATAAAAAATAGGGAGTACAAAAGCTAAATAAATAAATAAATAAATAGTATATCTGTAAAAATCAGTTAAGAAAATAACAAAATAAAAGGATGTAAAATATGATACCAAATATCTTAAATGTGGAGGAGAAAGAAGTAAAGAATAAGTTCAAAATTAAGCAATCATCAACTTAATATAGACTGCTTTTGCAGAAGACATTATATATAAGCTGAATGGTAAACACAAATTTTAAAAAAGTAATAAATATGCAAAAAAGAGTAAGGAATTCAAGTATATCACTAAAGAAAAGTAGCAAAATGTGAAAAAAAGAAGAAAGGATCAGAGAAAACTACAAAACAACCACAAAACAAGTAAGAAAATGACAATAAATACATATCTATCAATAATTACCTTGAATGTAAATGAACTAAATGCTGCAGTCAAAAGACATAGGGTGACAGGTGGATAAAAACAAATAAACTAGATCCATCTATATGCTGCTTACAAGAGACTCATTTCAGACCTAAAGACACCTGTAGATTGAAAGTAAGGGGATGGAGGAAGATTTATAGTGCAAATGAATGTCAAAGGAAAGCCAAATTAGAAATACTTCTATCAGACAAAATAGACTTTCAAACAAAGTCTGTAAAAAGAGATAAAGAAGACACTGTATAATAATAAAGAGGACAATCCAACAAGTAGATATAACAATTGTAAATATATATGCATCCAACATGGGAGAACCCAAATACATAAAACAGTTAATAACAAACATAAAGGAAATAATTGATAGTATACAATTATAGTAGGGGACTTTAACACACTACTTACATTGGTGGACAGATCATGCAAACAGAAAACCAACAAGAAAATAGTGACTATGAATGACACACAGAAACAGATATATTTAACAGAAATATTCAGAACTTTATTTCCTAAAATAGCAGAATATATATTCTTTTCAAGTGCACATGAAACATTCTCCAAAAGAGATCACATATTTGCCCACAAAACAAGCCTCAACAAATTAAAGAAAATCAAAGTGATACCATGCATCTTTTCTGAGAACAATGTTATGAAATTAGAAATCAACCACAAGAAAAAAATCTGGAAATACCAAAAATACATGGAGGTTAAATAACATGCTATTAAACAACGAATGGGTCAATCAAGAAGTCAAAGAAGAAATCAAAAATTATGTGAAAAACAAATGAAAATAAAAACAATCCAAACTCAAACTGCAAAAGCAGTTCTAAGAGGGAACTTTAAGGCAATACAGGCCTACCTCAAGAAGCAAGAAAAATTTCAAATAAACAACCTAACCTTACACCTAAAGGAGGTAGAAAAAGAACAACAACAACAACAAAAAAAAAAACGCATAAAATAATAAATAATAAAGATTAGAGTGGAAATAAATTATAGAGAAACTAAAAAAAAAAAAAAATAGAAAAGATTAATGAAACCAGGAGCTCCTTCTTTGAAATGATGAACAAAATTGATGAGCTTCTAGCCAGACTTATCAAAGATAGATAGGGAGAGGGAGAGAGAATGAAATCAAATAAACAAAATCACCAATGAAAAAGGAGAAATAATAACCAACACTGCAGAAATACAAACAATTAGAAGAGAATATTATGAAAAACTATATGCCAACAAATTAGACAACCTAGAAGAAATGGTTAAATTCCTAGAAACATAAACTACCAAAACTGAAGAAGGAATAAATAGAAAATTTGAACAGGCCAATTACCAGCAAGCAGACTGAATCAGTAATTAAAATGAAAACTCCCAAAAAACAAAAGTCCAGGACCAGATGGCTTCAAAGGCAAATTCTACCAAATAGCTAAAGGAGAGTTAATACCTACTCCACTCAAATTATTCCCCAAAAATAGATAAGGAAAACTTTCAAATTCATTGTATGAGGTGAATATCACCCTGATAACAAAACCAGATAAAGATACCACAAAAAAGAACTACAGACAAATATCTCTGATGAACATAGATGCAATAATCCTCAACAAAATATTAGCAAACTGAATCCAACAATACATTTAAAAAGTCATTTACCACAATCAAGTGGGATTTATTCCTGGGATGTAAGTGTGGTTCAATATTCTCAAATCAATCAATGTGATACATCACATCAATAAGAGAAAGGATAAAAAACGTATGATCATCTCAATAAATGCAGGAAAAGCATTTGATGAAGTACAAATTAATTCATGATAAAAACCCTCAACCAAGTAAGTTTAGAGGGAACACACCTCAATGTAATAAGGACCATATATGAAAAACCCACAGCTAATATCATACTAAATAGGTAAAAACTGAGAGCTTTTCCTCTAAGGTCAGGAATAAGACAAGGATGTCCACTCTAGCCACTTTTATTCAACATAGTACTGGAAGTCTTAGCCACAGTGATCAGACAGCAAAAAGAAAAAGCATCCAAATTGGTAAGGAAGAAGTAAAATTTTCACTATTTGAAGATGACATTATACTACATATAGAAAATCCACCAAAATACTAGTAGAACTAATAAATTCACAAAATTCACAGTATACAAAATCAATGTGCAGAGCCCTGTTGCATTTCTATACACTAATAATGAAGCAGCAGAAAGAAAAATTAGAACAATCACATTTACAATTGTACCAAAAATAATAGGATATCTAGGAATAAACTTAACCAAAGATGTGCAAGACCTCCACTCTGAAAACTATAAAACAATGATGAAAGAAATTGAAGATGACATTAAAAAATGGAAAGACATTCCATGCTCATAGATTGGAAGAAAAATATTGTTAAAATGTCTATACTGCCCAAAGTAATCTGCAATCCCTGTGAAGATATCAACAGCATTTTTCACAGTACTAGAAGAAACAATTATAAAACTTGTATGGAACCACAAAAGACCCTGAATAGCCAGTAGAATGTTGAAAAAGAAACTCAAAGCTGGAGGAATCACAATTCTGAACTTCAAGTTATATTACAAAGCTATAGCAATCAAAACAGTATGTTAATGGACAAAAATAGACACATAGATCAATAGAAGAGAGTAAAACACCCAGGAATAAGCACATAACTATATGCTCAGTTAATCTTTGACAAAGCAGGAAAGAATGTCCACTGTAAAAAGAATAGTGTGTTCAACAAATGGTGTTGGGAAAACTGGACAGCAAAATGCAAAAGAATGAAACTGGACCACTCTCTTATACCATATATAAACATCAATTCAAAATGGATTAACAACCTAAATGTGGGACCTGAAACCATAAAAATCCTAGAAGAGAGCACAGGAAGTTATGTATTTAACATAAGCAGTAGCAACTTCTTTCTAGATATGTGTCCTGAGGCAAGGGAAATAAAAAACAGAAATAAACTATTCAACTACATCAGAATAAAAAGCTTCTGCGTAACAAAGGAAACAATGAAACTAAAAGGCAACCTCCAGAATGGGAGAAGATATTTACAAATGACATATCTAAATAAAGGGTTACTATCCAAAATATATAAGGAACTTATACAACTCAACACTCAAAAAACAAATAATCCAATTATAAAAATGGGCAGAAGACATGAACAGACATTTCTCCAAAGAAGATATGCAGATGGCTAACCAACATGAAAATATGTTCATCATCATTTACCTTCAGGGAAATGCAAATCAAATTTCAATGAGATATTACCTCACACTTGTCAGGATGACTAAAATCAACAATACAAGAAACAACAGGTGTTGGTGAGGATGTGGACAGAGGGAACCCTCTTGCACAATTGGTAATAAGGCAAATATCACCTCACACTTGTCAGAATGACTAAAATCAACAATACAAGAAACAACAGGTGTTGGTGAGGATGTGGACAGAGAGAACCCTCTTGCACAATTGGTAATAAGGCAGCCACTATGGAACAGTATGAAGGTTGCTCAAAAAATTAAAAATAGGGCTCCTGGGTGGCTCAGTCGTTAAGCGGCTGCCTTCGGCTCAGGTCATGATCCCAGAGTCCTGGGATCGAGTCCCACATCGGGCTCCCTGCTCAGCGGGAAGCCTGCTTCTCCCTCTCCCACTCCCCCTGCTTGTGTTCCTGCTCTCGCTGTTTCTGTCAAATAAATAAATAAAACCTTTAAAAAAAATTAAAAATAGAATTACCCTACCATCCAGTAATCTTATTCCTGGGTATTTATCCCAAAAATGCAAAAACAATAATTCAAAGGAATACATGCACCCCAATGCTTATAGCAGCATTATTTACAATAGACAAGATATGGAAGCAGCCCAAGTATCCACTGATAGATGAATGGATAGAGAAGATTTGGTATATATACATAATGGAATATTATTCAGCCATAATAAAGAATTAACTCTTGCCATTTGCAACCACATGGATGGAACTAGAAAGTATAGTGTTAACAAAATATCAGTCAGAGAAATACAAATACACTATGATTTCACTCATATGTGGAATTTGAAAAAGAAAAAAAATGAGCAAATAAAAAAAGAAGAGAGAAACAGACTCTTAACTATAGAGAACAAACTGATGGTTACCAGAAGGGAGGAGAATGGGGAATTGGGTTAAATAGGTAAATAGGTGATGGGGATTAAGGAGTGCATTGGTCGTGATGAACACTGGGTGATGTATGGAATTGTTGAATCACTATATTGTACACCTGAAACTAATATAACACCATATTTTAACTATACTGGAATTAAAATAATAAAACAAACCAATAAATAATTTTAAAAAATTAAAAAGAAAGGTGATATAATTTAAAAGATACACTCAAATAGAAGGACAAATAGGATTTCTCAAATCAAATTTCACCCCATTAGTTATGTAACCTTAGAGAAATCATTGAATCTCCCTGATACTCAGATTCTTTATTTTTTGAAAACCACTTTATTGAGGAATTATTGATATGTAAAAAGCTGTACATATTTAATGTGTAGAACTCAATGAGTTTGAAATAAGTATACATCCATGAAATCATCACTACCATCAAGGGCATAGACATATCCATCATTCCCAAATCTTACTCCTATGGCCTATATTATTTGTTATTATTAATTTTTTATTAGAATGATTCACATGAAATCTACAATCTTAGTGGTATTTAAATATGCATTATTGTTAACTATGTATACTATGCTGTATAGATTTCCTATAACTGAAACTTTGTACCTTACCATTTCCCCCTCCTACCACTTTCTGGAAACGACTATTCTACTTTCTGCTTTTTTGAGCTTGAGTATTTTAGATTCCACATATAAATCATGGAATCATATAGTATTCGTCTTTCTGTATCTGGCTTATTTCACCTAGCATAATCTTTCTTCTAGGTCCATCCATGCTGTCACAAAAGGCAGAATTTTCTTCTTTATTAAGTCTGAATAATATTCCATTGCATGTATATACCACATTTTCTTTATGAGTTCATCCACTGAGGGACATTTAGTTTGTTCCCATAGTACTGCAACAACTATGGCAATTCAAGCATTTCTTTGAGATCTTGATTTCAATTCCTTTGGAAAAATACCCAGAAGTAAGATTAATGGATCATATGGTACTTTTATTTTTAATTTTTGGAGAACCTCTGTACTGTTTTCCACAATAGCTATACCAATTTGCATTCCCACCAACAGTGTACAAGGGTTCCCTTTTCTACATTTTTGTCAATACTTGTTATCTTTGGCCTTTTTGATAATATTCATCCTAATGGGTGGGATGTGATATCTCATCATAATTTGGAGTTACATTTACCTAATGATTAGTAATGTTGAGCACTTTTTATATATCTCTTAGCCATTTGTTTGCCTTCTTTTTAGAAATATCTATTCAGGTCCTCTGCCATTTTTAATAGGGTTATTTGTGGGGGGGATTTTGCTATTGAGTTGTAGGGGTTCCTTGTATATTTTGGATATTATCCACTTACCAGATATATAGTGTGCAAATATTTTCTTCCATTTTCATTTCTCTGACTTCCTTTGCTGTGTAGAAGTTTTTAGTTTGATGTAAATCAACTTGTTTATTTTTGCTTGCATTGTACTTGCTTTTGGTGTTATATCCAAAAGGATCATTGACAAGACCAATGTAAAGGAGCTTTTTTTTTTTTTTTCTGGGAGTTCTACAGTTGCAGGTTTTACATTTAAATATTTAATCCATTTTAAGTTTATGTATAGTATAAAATATGGGTCAAATTTTATTCTTTTGCATATGGATAGACAGTTTTTTCAGCATCATTTATTAAAAAAAAAATCCTTTCCTCATTTTGTATTCTTGGCACCCTTGTGGAAGAATAGCTGACCATATTTATGGGTTTGTTTCTGGGTTCCTTATTCTGTTCCATTGGTTTACATGCCTGGACTTTTTTTTTTTTGTCAATACCATAAAGTTTGGTTACTATAGCTTTGTAATATATTGAAAACAGTAAGTGTAATGCTTCCAGCTTTGTTCCTCTTGCCCAAGTTTGCTTTGGCTATTTAGGATCTTTGTGCTTCCATATGAATTTTTAAGATTTATTTTTTTATTTCTGTGAAAAATGCCATTGAAATTTTGGTAGAGATGTATTGAATCTGTAGATCACTTTGGGTTGTATGGACATTTTAATAATAATAATTCTTCCAACCCATGAATATAGGACATTTTTCCATTTATTTGCATCTTCTTTATTTCTTTCATCAATGTTTTATAGTTTTCAGTGTACAGATCTTTCACCTCCTTGGTTAAATTTATTCCTAAGTGTATTATTATTTTTTATATTATTGTAAATGGAATTGTTTTCTTAATTTTTTTTCAGATAGTTTGTTGTTAGTGTGTAAAAATGCAACTTTTTTATGTTGGTTTTGTATTCTGCAATTTTGTTGAATCATTTATTAGTACAAACACTTTTTTGGTAGAGTCTTTAGAGCTTTCTGTATGTAAAGATCATGTCAACTGCAAACAAAGACAATTTTGCTTCTTTCCTTCATATTTAAATGTCTTTTATTTACTTTTCTTGTTTAATTGCTCATGCTAGAATGTCCAGTACTATGTTGAATAGAAGTAGTGAGAGTGGACATCTTTGTTTTGTTCCTGATCTTAGAGTAAAAGCTTTCATTTTTTCACTGAATAAGGGCATGCTCTTATCATATATGCCCTTTATTATATTGAGGTACATTTTTTTCTGTAACCAATTTGTTAAGAGGTTTTATCATGCACAGATGTTGAATTTTTGTCAGATGATTTTTCTGCATCTACTAAGATAACCATGTGATTTTTATCTTTCATTCTGTTAATATGATGTATCACATTTATTGATTTCCATACGTTGAACCATCCTTGTATCCTAGGGATAAATCCTTTTTGATCATAGTCTATCATCTTTTCAATTTGCTGTTAAATTTGATTTGCTAGTATTTTGTTGAGAATTTTTACATCTATGTTCATGTGATATATTGGCCTGTTATTTTCTTTTCTTACAGTGTTCTGTAAGATATCATGGTAGCTTAGATATCAGGGTAGTTCTGGCTTTATAAAATAAGTTGGGAATGTTACCTACTTTTCAATTTTTTGGAAGAGTTTAGGAGGGATTGGTATTAATTCTTTAAAGGTTTGGTAGAATTTGCCAGTGAAATCATCAATTCCTATGCTTTTCTAAATTTAAAAAAAAATTTTATTATTTTTTTTTTATTTTCAGTTTTTATTTTAAATCCTGTTTGTTAACAAGCAGTGTTATAAATTTTCAGGTGTACAATGTAGTAATTTAAAACTTCTATACATTGCACTGTGCTCATCACAGGTGCACTCCTTAATCCCCATTACCTATTTAACCCATTCTTCACCCCTCTCCTCTCTGGTAACCATCCATTCGTGCTCTAAAATTAAGAGTCTATTTCTTGATTTGTGTGTCTCTCTTATTCTTTTCCCTTTGGCTTGTTTTTGTTGTTGTTGTTGTTTGTTTGTCTGTTTCTTAAATTCCACATATGAGTGAAATCATATGGTATTTATCTTTCTCTGATGTATTTCACTTAGCCTTATGCCCTCTAGCTCCATCCATGTTTCAAATGGCAAGATTTCCTTATTTTTTATTGCTGAGTAATATTCCATTGTATATATAAACCACTTCTTTATCCATTCATCAATCCATAGACACTTGGACTGCTTCCATATCTTGGTTATTATAAATAATGCTGCTGTAAACATTGGGGTGCATGGGTCCCTTTCAATTAGTGTTTTCTTTAATCAGAGGTTTTTGATTACTGACTCAATCACTTTTCTCATTATTGGTCTGTTCAGAGTTTCTATTTCTTCATGATTCAGTCTTGGTAGGTTGTTTATTTCTAGGAATTTATTGATTTCTTTGCTAGCATATAATTGTTCATAGTAGTCTTTTACAATTCTTTTTATTTCTGTTGTGATGTCTCCTCTTTCATTTATAATTTTATTTACTTGAGACTTCTCTCTTATTTTTTTGTTAGTCCAGCTAACAGTTTGTCAATTGTATTAATCTTTTTAAAAAGACCAGCTTTTAGTTTTGTTGATCTTTTACTGTTTTTCTAGTTTCTGTTTCATTTATTTATGCTCTGATCTTTATTATTTCTTTCCTTCTGTTAAATTTGTGCTTACTTTATTCTTCTTTCTCTAGTTCCTTGAGATATAAAGTTAGGTGTTTATGTAAGATCTTTCTTTTTTCTTAATATAGGTGTTAATTCCTATAAAATTTCCTTAGAACTACTTTTGCTGCATCCCATGTTTTGATATCTTGTGCTTCCATTTGCATTTGTCTCAAGATACTATTGATTTCTATTTTTATTTATTGTTTATTTTTTAAATTATTTTTCAAATCTGTCTTTAAATCCACTTAGTTAACGTACAGTGCAACATTACATTCAGGTGTACAATCTAGCAATTCATCACTTACATACAACACCCAATGCTCATCACAAGTGCCCCCTTAATACCAACCACCCATTTAACCTGTCCCCTGGTCCACCTCCACTTGGGTAACCATCAGTTTGTTCTCTACAGTTAAGAATCTGTTTTATGTTTTGCCTCTCTTTTTTCCTCCTATGTTCATCAGTTTTGTTTCTTAAATTTCACATATGAGTGAAGTCATATGGTATTTGTCTTTCTCTGACTTGTTTCATTTAGCATAATATTCTCTAGTTCCATCCACATCATTGCAAATGGTAAGATTTCATTCTTTTACTTATGGCTGAGGAATATTCAGTTGTAAATATATACACTGCCTCTTCTTTATCCATTCATCAGGCAATGGACATTTGGGCTCTTTCCTTAATTGGGCTATTGTTGATAATGCTACTATCATCAAGGTGCATGTATCCCTTCACAACAATATTTTTTTTATCTTTTGGATAAATACCCAGTAGTGCAATTGCTGGATCATACAGTAGTTCTATTTTTAAGTTGTTGAGGAACCTCCATACTGTTTGCCAGAGTGGCTGCACCAACAACAGCATAAGAGGGTTCCCCTTTCTCCCTATCCTTCCTGACACCTGTTGTTTCTTGTGTTATTAATTTTAAAGATTTTATTTATTTATTTGAGAGAGAGAGAATGAGAGACAGAGAGCATGAGAGGGAGGAGGGTCAGAGGGAGAAGCAGACTCCCTGCCGAGCAGGGAGCCCGATGTGGGACTCGATCCAGGGACTCCAAGATCATGACCTGAGCCGAAGGCAGTCGCTTAACCAACTGAGCCACCCAGGCACCCCTCTTGTGTTATTAATTTTAGCCATTCTGGTAGATGTGAGGTGATATCTCATTGTAGTTTTGATTTGTATTTCCCCAATGATGAGTGACGTTGAACATCTTTTCATGTGTCTGTTAGCCATGTGTATGGCTCCTTTGGAGAAGTGTCTATTCATGTCTTCTGTCCATTTTTAAACTGGATTATTTATTTTTTGGGTGTTGACTTTTATATGGTCTTTATAGATTTTAGATACTAACCCTTTATCAGCTATGTCATTTGCAAATAATTTCTCCCATTCTGAGGGTTGCCTTTTAATTTTATTGTTTCTTTTTCTGTAAAGAAGTATTTTATCTTGATGAAGTCCAAATAGTTTATTTTTCCTTTTGTTTCCCTTGCCTCAGGAGATGTGTCCAGTAAGAAGTTGCTACAGCCAATGTCAAATGGATTACAGCCTGTTTTCTAATCTAGGATTTTAAAGGTTTCCTGTCTCACATTTAGTTATTTCAGCCATCTTGAATTGATTTTTGCGTATGGTGTAAGAAAGTGGTCCAGTTTCATTCTTTTGCATGTTGCTGCCAGTTTTCCCAACACAATTTGTTGAAGAGACTACCTTTCTCCCATTGGATATTCTTTCCTGCTTTGTCAAAGATTAGTTGACCATATAGTTGTGGGTCCATTTCTGGGTTTACTCTTCTGTTCCATTGATCTATGTGTCTGTTTTTGTGTCAGTACCACCATACTCTCTTGATTACTACAGCTTTGTACAGAGCTTGAAGTCCAGAATTGTGATGCCTCCAGCATTGCTTTTCTATTTCAAGATTGCTTTAGCTATTTGGATTTCTTTGTGGTTCCATACTAAATTTAGGATTGTTTGTTCTAGCTCTGTGGTATTTTGGTAGGAATTGCATTAAATGTGTAGTTTGCTTTGGGTAGCTTAGACATTTTAACAATATTTTTTCTTCCATTCCATGAGCATGGAATATGGCTTTCTATTTCTTTGTGTCATCTTCAATTTCTTTCATAAGTGTTCTATAGTTTTCAGAATATAGATCTTTGGTTAGGTTTCTTTCTAGGTATCTTATGGCTTTTGGTGCAATTGGAAATGGGATCAATTCCTTGATTTCCCTTTCTGCTACTTCATTATTGATGTATAGAAATTGATGGAACTGGAGGGTATTATGCTGAGCAAAATAAATCAATCAGAGAAAGACAATTATCATATGGTTTCACTCATCTGGGGAATATTAGAGTGCAGAGGATCATAGGGGAAGAGAGGGTAAAACAGAATGGGAAGAAATCAGAGAGGAAGACAAACCATGACACTCTCAACTATGGAAAAGAAAGTGAGGGTTGCTGGAGGGGAGGTGGTGGGGATGGGTAACTGGGTGATGGGCATTAAGGAAGGGATGTGATGTGATGAGCACTGGGTGTTATATGCAACTGATGAATTACTGAACTACATCTGAAACTAATGATGTTCTATATGTTGGCTAATTGAATTTAAATAAAAAAAGAAATGCAACAGATTTCTGTACATTGATTTTGTATCCTGCAACTTTACTGAATTTGTGTATCAGTTCTAGCAATTTGTTGTTCAAGTCTTTTGGGTTTTCTACATAGAATATAATGCCATCTGCAAATAGTGACAGTTGGACTTCTTCCTTGCTGATTTGGATACTTTTTAATGTCTTTTGGTTGTCTGATTGCTGAGGCTAGGACTTCCAGTACTATGTTGAATAAAAGTGGTGAGAGTGGACATCTCTGTCTTATTCCTGACCATAGAGGAAAAGTACTCAGTTTGGGTTTTTTTTTTTTTTTGGTTTTTTTCCCCCATTGAGGATTATATTAGCTGTGGGTTTTTCATATATGGCCTCTATGATGTTAAGGTATGTTCCTTTTAAACCTACTTTGTTGATGGTTTTTATCATGAATGGCTGTTATACTTTGCCTATTATTTTTTTCTGCATCTATTGAGAGGATCATATGGTTCTTATCCTTTCTTTTATTAATGTGGTGTATCATGTTGATTGATTTGAGAATATTGAACCACCCTTGCAGCACAGGAATAAATCTGACTTGATTGTAGTGAATTATTCTTTTAATGTACTGTTGGATTTTATTTGCTAGTATTTGTTGAGAATTTTTGCATCCACGTTTATCAGTGATATTGTCCTGTATTTCTCTTTTATAGTGGAGTCTTTGTTTTTTTTTTTCTTATTGTTGTTTGTTTGTTTGTTTTAATCAGGGTAATACTGACTTCATATAATAAGGATGGAAGTTTTCCTTCCATTTTTATTTTTTAAAAAGTTTGAGAAGAGGGGCGCCTGGGTGGCTCAGTCATTAAGCATCTGCCTTCAGCTCAGGTCATGATCCCAGGGTCCTGGGATCAAGCCCCGCATTAGGCTCCCTGCTCGGCTGGAAGACTGCTTCTCCCTCTCCCACGTCCCTTGCTTGTGTTCCCTCTCTCACTGTCTCTCTGTCTGTCAAATAAATAAATAAAATCTTTAAAAAAAAATAAAATAAAAAGTTTGAGAAGAACAGGTACTAACTCTTCATTCAATGTTTGGTAGAATTCACCTGTGAAACCATCTGGCCCTGGACCTTTGTTTGTTGGGACCTTTGTTGCTGGTTATTGGTCTGTTTGAGGTTTCTACTTCCTGTTTCAGTTTGGTGGCTTATATGTTTCTAGGAATTGATCCATTTCTTCCAGATTGTCCAGTTTGTTCACATATAATTTTTCATAATATTATAATTGTTTGTATTTCTGTGGTGCTGGTGGTGATCTCTCCTCTTTCATTTTTGATTTTATTTATTTGGGTCCTTTCTCTTTTCTTTTTAATAAGTTTGGCTAGGGGTTTATCAATTTTATTAATTTTTTGAAAGAACCAGCTCCTGGTGTCATTAATCTGTTCTACTATTTTTTTTGTTTCTATATCATTTATTTCTGCTCTAATCTTTATTATTTCTTCTTTTTTTCTACTGGCTTCAGACTTCATTTGTTGTTGTTTTTCTAGCTCCTTTAAGGTGTAAGTATAGGTTGTTTATCTGAGAGTTTTCTTCCTTCTTGAGGTAGGCCTATATTGCTATATACTTCTCTCTTAGGACTGCTTTTGCTGCATCCCAAAGTTTTAGACCATCGTGTTTTCATTTTCATTTGTTTTCATGCATTTTTTTTTATTTCTTCTTAAATTTCCTGGTTCACCCATTCATTCTTTAGTAAGATGTTCTTTAACCTCTATGTATTTTTTGTCTTTCCACTTTTTCTTTCTTGAGGTTGACTTCAAGTTTCATTGTGTTGTGGTCAGAAAATATTCATGGTATGATCTTAATCCTTTTGTACTTGTTGAGGCCTGATTTGTGACCTAGTGTGTGACCTATGGAGAATGTCCCATGTGCACTCAAAAAGAATGTGTATTATGCTGCTTTAGGATGAAATGTTCTGAATATATCTGTTAAGGTCATCTGATCCAGTGTATCATTCAAAGCCATCATTTCCTTGTTGATTTTCTGCTTAGATGATCTGTCCATTGATGTAAGTGGGGTGTTAAAGGCCCCTATTATTATTGTATTATTATCAGTGAATTTCAATATGTTTGTTATTAATTGTTTTTTTAGATTTGGGTGCTCCCAAGTTGGAGGCATATATATTTATAATTGTTAGATCTTCTTGTTGGATAGTCCCCTTTAATTTGATATAGTGTCCTTCTTCATCTCTTGTTACAGTCTTTCTTTTAAAATCTAGTTTGTCTGATGTAAGTGTTGCTACTCTGGCTTTCTTTTGATGTCCATTTGCATGATAAATGTTTCTCCATGCCCTCACTTTCAACCTGCAGGTGTCTTTAGGTCTAAAATGAGTCTCTTATGGCAGCATATAGTGGGTCTTGTTTTTTTATTCATTCTGACAAAGTATGTCCTTTGTTTGAAGCATTTAGTCCATTTACATTGACAGTCATTATTGATATGTAAGTATTTAGTGCCATTTTATTACTTGTTTTATCATTGTTTTTGTAGATTTCCTTTCTAGTCTTTGTCACTTTTGGTCTTTCCCACTCAAAGTGTCCCTTTGAATATTTCTTGCAGGGCTCATTTAGTGGTTACAATCTCCTTTAGTTTTTGTTTGTCTGGGAAATTTTATCTCACCTTTTATTCTAAATTAGCCTTGCTGGATAGAATATTTTTGGCTACACATTTTTCTCACTAAGCACGTTGAATATATCATGCCACTCTTTTCTGACTTGTCAGATTTCTGTGGAGAGATCTGCTGCTAACCATATTGGTCTTCCCTTGTATGTTATGGACTTCTTTTGTCTTGGTGCTTTTACAGTTTTTTCTCTATTACTATATTTTGCAATGTTAACTACAACATGTCTTGGCGTTGGCCTGCTTTTGTTGATTTTGATGGGCGTTCTCTGTGCCTCCTGGATATGGATGTCTGTTTCTTTCCCCAGATTAGGGAAGTTTTATGCTATTATTTCTTGAAATAAATTTTCTTCCCCTTATATCTCTTCTCCTGGGATTCCTATGATACAAATGCTATTACGTTTCATGGAGTCACTGAGTTCCCTAAGTCTACTTCCATGATCCAAGGGTTTCTTTCCTTCTTTTGTTCAGTTTCATTATTTTCCATAATTCTATCTTCTATATCACTTACTTGTTCCTCTTTTTCATCCATTCTTGTGATCACTCTATGAAGTTGGTTTCAAATCTCAGTTATTGCATCTTTCATTTCAGCCTGATTGGTTTTTAGCTCTTTTATCTCTGTGGTAAGGGTCTCCCTGATGTCTTCTATGCTTTTCTCAAGCCCAGATAGTGTCCTTATGATTGTTGCATACAATTCTGGATTAGGCATATTACTTATATCTTTTTTTTTTAAGATTTTATTTATTTATTTGACAGAGAGAGACCAGCAAGAGAGGGAACACAAGTGGGGGGAGGGCGGGGGAGAGGGAGAAGTAGACTCCCTGCAGAGCAGGGAGCCTGATGTGGGGCTAGATCCCAGGAACCTGGGATCATGACCTGAGCCAAAGGCAGATGCTTAACAACTGAGCCACCCAGGTGCCGCTACTTATATCTGTTTTGATTAGATCCCTAGCCATGACCTTTTCTTGTTCTTTCTCTTGGGATGAATTCCTCCATCTTGGCATTTTGTCTACATCTCTGTCTTCTCTGTGTTAGGAAAGTCTGTTATGTTTCCTGCTCCTGAGAGTAATGGCTTTATAAAGAAGAGGTCATACATTGTCCAGGGGCTGGTACTTCAGGAAGTATCTCTGTGTGTGCTGTATTTTGGCTGCTCTGTCAGGTCAGTCCTCTGCAGTTTTTCCTTGCCTGTAGTGTAGTGTTTGGGCCTTGGCCAAAATGTGGCAAGGTTTACCTACGTGTGCTCTGATCTGCTTTTTTTTTTTTTTTTTTAAGATTTTATTTATTTATTTGACAGAGAGAGAGACATAGCGAGAGCAGGAACACAAGCAGGGGGAGTGGGAGAGGGAGAAGCAGGCTTCCCGCGGAGCAGGGAGCCCAATGTGGGGCTCGATCCCAGGACCCTGGGATCATGACCTGAGCCGAAGGCAGACGCTCAACGACTGAGCCACCCAGGCGCCCCTCTGATCTGCTTTTTAAAAGAGACCTGATACTATTTCCACCAGAACTGAAGATTTGCAGAAGTCTATGGATAGTAGATGTGGTGCGTGTAGAGTTTTGTGCTGGTCTTCTGTGGGAGGAGCCCACTGAGCTGTTCCTAAGGCAAGCTTGCCTGACAAAAGCAGTACCAACAGAGCACAAGGGGTCAGGACTTGGTGTAAACAGGTTAGGCAGCCAGTGTTGGTGCTGTGCTGTTTCCTGAAGTTTGTTTATGCTGAGGGGCAGGGGAAGGAAAAGGCACTAGCCTGCTCCTTTGTTCCTGGGGAGGGGAGTCCATGCTTGCTGCTGTCAGGGAAGCACTTTCAGAGGAGCAAATAACTTCTCCTCATGTGTCACAGGCATTTTTCAAATCACTGATTTCACACTCTGTCTCTGGGTCACTTGCCTGCTTGGAGCATAGCAGTACACTTTTGGGCTCTATACTAGCCAGGCCTGCTGACTTTTAAAATTCCAAACCTCTGGGACCTGGTATGGCAAGGACCTGCACTCTTCCTCTGGGAAAGGGTCTCTCTGTGCTGGGACTGATGCAGGTTTGACCCAGAAAGCAGTTGTACCAGAGCAAAGAAGGCTAAACAGCCAGTGTCCAGCTTAGCTGCCCTCAGCTGGGTATCTGTGCCTATGCTGAGGGGTAGGTATGTTAAATGGCACCTGCCAGCTCTTTTGTATCTGGAGAGGCAATGCCATCTCTCACAGATTTGCTCCAAGAAGAGGGAACAGTCTCTCTCCTGCATCTTAGGCAATCATCAGATCACACCTTCTGCCCCTGGGTTACCTGCCTGCCTTCTCTCAAGGAGTAGGGCAACACCCTCATGGCTCTATATCAGCCACACTGTGGACCTCTAAAACTCCAGTCTTTGAGCCCCACTAGTTGCAAAAACTCATGAAAATCAGTCCTTCCAGTTTTCCCAGCCAATGGATTTGGGGAAGTGTTTTTCTTGTGGGATCCCCTCTGTACTCCTCCATCTCTTGTCTCTCTCCATGACCAGGGCTCCCTCCCCTCTACAGCACCCACGATCTGTTTCTCCCCCAAACCATGTCTCCGCACTTCCTATTCTCCTTGAAGTGGCCTCTTTTCTCCCTCTAGTTGTTCAGTTTATTCTATCGGTCCTGAGGTCAATTTCTTGAGTATTCAGAATGATTTGATAGTTATCTAGCTGTGTTTGAGGGATGAGGCAAGCCTAGGGTCCTCCTACTATGCCATCATCTTACTCCCCCTCTCCTCTTTTTTTTTTTTTTTTTAATTTCTTGACTCATTGGTTTTCAGGAGTCCATTGTTTAATTTCCACATATTTGTAAATTTTCTAATTTTCTTCCAGTTATTGATTTCTAGTTTTATCCCATTGTGGTCTGAAAAGATAGTTTACATTATTTCAATCTTCTTAAATTTGTAAGGCTTATTTTGTGACCTAACATATGATCTGTCCTGGAGAATGTTCCTTGTACACTTGAGAAAAGTTTGTATTCTGCTACTGTTGAAAAGAATGTCCTGTATATTTTTTATATCCATTTTGTCTACAACATTGCTCAAGTCTGTTGTTTCTTTATTGATTTTATCTCTAGATGATTTATCCATTGATAAAAGTGGTATATTGAAGTCCCCAACTATTACTGTATTGCTATTTCTCCTTTCAGTTCTGTTAATATTTGCTTTATATATTTAGGTTTTCTGACATTGGAGTTTTCTCTATAGATAAATGATATATAGATGATAGATAGATAGATGACAGATAGATAGATGATAGATAATAGATAGATGATAGATAGATGATAGATAATAGATAATGATAGATATAGATACAGATGTATCTATATATATTTACAATTGTTATATCCTCTTTATGAATGGACTCCTTTGCCATTATATATGACCTTCTTTGTCTCTTGTGACAATTTTTTACTTAAGGTTTATTTTGTCTGATTTAGGTATAGCTACCCCTGCTCTATTTTGATCACTATTGTGTGGAATATCTTTTTCCATCTCTTCACTTTCAGCCTATGTGTGTCCTTAATGCTAATGTAGGTTTCTTGTGGGCATAAATTAGTTAGATCATGTTTTTTTTTTTTTTAATTCATGCAGCCACTCTATTCTTTTGATTGGAGAATTCAACCCAACTACATTTAAAATAATTACCTATAGGCAAGGATTTACTATTATCATTTTGTTAATTGTTTTCTGACTATTTTGTGTGTGGGGGGGTTATTGTTGTTGTTGTTCTTTTCTTTCTCTCTTGCTGTCTTCCTTTGTGATTTAATGATTTTTTAAAGTGACATGCTTTGATTACTTTCTATTTAGTTTTCGTGAATGTACTACAAGAGGCTTACATAAAATTTTTAGTTATAACCCTTATTTGTAAAATAAGGAGGCTGGGCTATTTGATTTCTCTAATTTTATTTTAACATCTTTATTTTTTCTGTATGCATATGTGACTATTAAGAGTTAATTTTCAGTTCATTAGGTAAGTTATTGAATGCAGGAAGAATTTACGTTTGAACAGAGAGCTTCAGTCAATAAACTGATGTAGGAAGTTATGGGATGGTGAGGGAAAAGTTAGGTAAGTTCCAGAGGTACCTCAATATGACATGCCCCAAATGGAACTCACTGTTTTCTTCCTGCTCAGGATTATCTCTCTCCAGTTTATTCCTCCACAGAATTTTTAGAGTGTCTTTTTTTAATACAAAATAAATTTTGTCACTTTTCTTAAATGCTTAAATATAAATGGCTCATCATGTCTGTTATGATAAAGTCCAGACAATTTAGCATAGAATTTGAAGTCCTAGATTTTCTAGTCCCTGCCTACCTCTCTAGCCACAACATAAATCCCATCATTCTCCTATGCCTTATAGTAAGGTTGTGTTAAATTAACCTTCTATACATTCCTGTCTTTCTTTCTCACACTTAACTCTCTTTCTCTGTCCTCTTCAAGCCTTTGTATAACTTGTAGCAAACCCAAAGTAAAGTAAGCTACATTGAGACAGAATTCTCTAAGAGGGGTTGTTCATCTGATTTTGTCCAATCCAAGAAACCAAGTCCTTAATAATCAGGTAGAGTCTGCCTATTGTAAGCATATTGAGTTCAAAGTATCTAGAAATATATTTCAGCATAGAACTTTATTTGAGTAATGAAAGTATTTACTGAAAATGTCAATTCACTGTCTATAATAAAAAGTAAAAATGATTTACTCTAAATGGACAAATACCAACATCCATAAAGGATAGAGAGGGGGTTTGGATATTAGCCTTCAGTGTTCCTCACTAAGGGAGAGCTAATGATCTTTATAATGGTTTAAATTGGTTATTAGATTAGTTTAGTCTAGCCTGGTTCTCTTTCTGTGTCCAACATTAATCTCATCCCATAAAATTTGTTTGGAAAATCACTTTTGTTCCAAATTCTAATTACAAATTATGGAAATTTCTTATCATTTGCTCACAATCTTCAAATACTTAATATTTATCCATCAATTTCACCCAAAGGCTGTGCCTCCTTCCAATATAACATGCAAATTTGCAGTTGATTTTGGAAGATCTCTGGCTCCTTAACCCAAAGGTTATGTATCTGCCTTCTCACAAACAGCTAGAATCTTTCTGACATACTAGCATCTATCATGTATTATAACAGAAAGGGCATTCTAAACTCCCTTTGCAATCTGAACTGGGCTTTGAAGAATAGGTAGAACTAAGAGGGATAAGGAAGAAGAGAAAGGACATTCCAAGAAGGGGAAGTAGTATAAACAAAATCATGGAAGCAGGGTCTTGACTGTTGAATAAGGCAGTAATGAGGCAAGTCTGAATGGAGTAGAGGGTACATATTCAGGAAAAGTGGCACAAAAACTCCTCCTGCCAAAAATGTTCTTCCTTGTCTTTTTATCTCTTGCTAGCTGATACTTTCTGTTAGAATTCTCTCACCCAATAAATCTGGTTTAGGTGTCTTTTATTGCACTGTCATGACATCTTTTTCTTCCCTAGCAAATAATTTATCATATATGATAGCATTTTTTTCTGACTATTCATTTGTCATTTCCCCTGGACTAGCAGTGCTCAAATATTAGCCTATATCAGAATCACCTAGAGTAGAGGTCAACAAATCACTGTTCAAGAACCAAATCTAGCCAGATCTCTATTCTACAAATAGAGCTTTATTGAAGCATAGCCACAGTCATCTTGTTATATATTGTGTATGGCTACTTCAGTGCTGTAACAGCAAAGCTGAGTTGTTTTGACAGGGACCTATGGTCCACAAAGCCTAAAATATGTACTATATGGCTTTTAACAGAAAAAGGTTTGCATGTCACTGACCTATAGGGCTTGTTAAAACTTGCTGGGCCTCATTCCTAGAGTTTTTGATTTAGTAAGCCAAGAGTAGGGCTCCATAATATGCATTTCTAGTAAGTTCACAGGTGATACTAATGTTGATGCTGCTGGTCTAGGACCACTAAGAATCACTGCCTTAGATCAGTGGATCTCCACCTTGGCTAAACATTAGAATGATCTGCAGAGCTTTTAAAAATTTACATGTACAGCCCACAACTAGACAAATTAAATCATAATTCCTAAGGGTAAGACTCAGATTTAAATACATTTACCTCTCCAGGTGATTCCAGTATGAGGCCTAGATTGAGAACTCTTACCCTGTAAGCTCTGGGAGGATAGTGTCTCTGCCTTAGATTTAGGCAAGTACCTGGCATATTGTTAGTGATAAAGTAAATGATTCATAAATGAATTAATATTCTTAATATTCTTACAGGCAAATAAAATTATAAATAGAACTCAAGATTTGATGGAGGCAATCCACTATTCCATTGAATTGGGTAACAAGTGTTTTGTAACATGAATCAACTTCTCCTACTTTCACCCTCCCCAGGAATTCAGCCATATTTAAAAATCAATATGGCCGGCAGACCACCAGGCTGTCACATGGTTCAGCAGATTTAATAAGAGGTGAGGAAGAACACAACTGACTCAGTCATTTTTAGGCAACAAACTGAAATTTGGACAGTTTCCCAAGATACTAAATCCAACAAAAGAATACATTTGTCATTCATGATGGACATACTATTCCTCTCAAAGCCAAAAATTAGAAGACTGTTGTAAATGTGGAGCCTTTCACATGAAGAGAATAGCAGGAGATAGAAGGAGGTCAGATGATTGTAAAAAGCACCTACTACATGGGGAAGGGGAGCATGAATTCTCTTAATTGGTCTATGTGTTTCCATGGTAAAAAGAAAAAAAATGTTAATAGCCTCTTTTAAATTGTTCTCAGAAGAAAAATACATAAGGTAAATGTTACCCAGTATAGGAAAGCTAATAGTAGACAGGACATTCCCTTAAAAAATGAAATAAGAACAGTGGCACTATTTCCTTTCCTTTCACACAATCCACTAGCTTTATGCATCAAATAGCTCTGCCTTTGAAAACACTACTGCAGTAACCAGTTCACATGGGCAGCAAGCAGAATGAGAAGGCAAAGAGAAACAGGAGGAGGGTAGAAGCCAAGCTACTGGCAGTCCATTCTCTGAAGTTTGGGAGAGAAGATGGAAGTAAGGCCAATGAACTGAAAGGGAAAATAGTGAAATAATTATCAGACAAGGAAAGAAACAAGATAAAATGAAAGAGATTTTGAACAGAAAAGATGGGGAAAGATATCAGTGAGACAGAATGGGGGGAAGGGGAGACACCAAGCTTAGAGAATAGGAATGAAATAACAAAGGAAAAGAAAGCTGGAGATAGATTGTAGATAGTTGATGGTAGATAGAAGATACATACATACATGCAATATGTACAGAGATATTTATATAGATAGATTTTTATATCTTTTATTTTCCTCATAGTAATAGCAGCAAAGAAAATCAGGCTTCTTCCAATGTCTAAATAAATGTCCAAAACCACTACAAATATTTGCCCAGACTCTGAATCAGAGATTTAAGAGCCAGATAAATTATTTAGCCAGCCATGAGCCTCAAAACACTGATTGCTGTTTATATCTCAGGTTTCAACACCTGAGTAAAATGATTCACTATTGAAATCATTCTCAAGCCCAAAGTAAATAAGAGCATGTTTTCATGTATTTTGCAACATTTTCATCTTAATTAATAATTGGTCTATTTAATCATTATATGTTAGACAATGGGGTATATTTGGAGATGCTATTTCTGACAACCTTCCATGAAATACTGCCTTGATTTTTACAGTGAATTTGCTTATTTAGGCTTTAAAAAAACATATGGAAACTCTATGTTGTACTCTTGTCACAAAATACTATATTTCCACTGCAGAAAGAAATCTTCCAGAGGTTGAAACCACACCAGCTAGTGATAAAGTTTAGTATTTAAGGACTCATACATGTACCAGAATTGGGTTTTATATGTAGTTATATGCTATTTCATAAGACAGCAAAAAGACCTGTAAATATAGCATAATAAAATGGAAATAAAACTGTGTTAAAATCAAGACAAAGGAAAATAATTACAGTAAAAATAAGACGAAATGAGAGCCAAATCCAAATGCCTGTTGTGAAGCAAGGTACACTGATTAGAAAGAAACAACAAATTTGGTTTCTAATGAATTAGCAGACAACAAGAAAGGGAAACATGGCTATATACACAATTTGCATTGTCTTTGAGATTACTTTAAGCCATTCAGAAAAAAATCACTTTTCCTGTTATCAAGAGAAGAATTTGCCTATGGGTCCTCATAGGGAGGATGCTGTGAAATGTCTTAAACAATACCTTAACAGCAACCTTACATGAAATACAACAGCCAGTTTCAAAGGATAGTTTCTTATAAGATCCCTATTGCAAAGACTTCAAAGCTATACCTTCTGATGATTAGCTAGAATGGAACTATGGAACTATTCTATTCTGCGGTTTTAACTTTCGAGGTACTTGGTAGATATCCTACAAGGACACCCACCTTAATAGAAGAAGACAACCTTAGTCTGGGAGCATGATAAGAGGGTACTCAGGGCAAGACAAAAGCTCTGCTCCATAAAAAGAAAATTGGGTTTACCCTAAGAGACAAACAGAAGATCAAAGCTACAATAATTTTAACCTGGAAAAAAATTAAGTATGTGTAACCAAATACCCACCTCAACTATAAAACTAATCTTAAAGCACCTGCAGCAGATGTGTTTACCAAATCTCATTTCTTAGGCCTATTACCCTCCATCCTGAGTATAGAAAATCTCTTCCCAGCCCCTTGAAGTACATGATTGGCACTCATCAATTAAATGTGAGAGTCCTTTATAGACTGAGGTAGTGAAAAGTCCCTGGACAATTTTTCCATCACTCTCTTCTATTACAATGCTATGGAGAAGACCTTAGGTTGGAATCATAGAATTACAAGATCACTGAATTGTTGAGTCACTTCATGGGAGACACACACCCCTGAGGAATTATCCAGAACCCCAGCAGACTTAAACTAAGTAAAAGATAGATTTTGTTGCACTAATCCCCTGAGATTTGTTACTGCAGCATAAGCTTAGCTTGTCATAATTAATACAGCATCCATATAAAGTCTATCTCCCTCTTGAACTCTCAGATAAACTGGTTACAAAATGTATTCTTAAGTCACTGAAAGTGTTGACCTACTCTATAGGATCCTTATCCATGTCAGTAAATGTTGGGTAACATCTACCATAAAAAAACATAGTTTTGGTTTTGGAGTATTCTGTAAATTCCTTCTTTCTGGCAGTAAATAGGCCAGTGTCTAGTAACGTCAGTCTATTCGTCAGAGTCCTGGCAAAAAAACAGATGAAAGAAAACTATAGATGGTTTGTCACCTGCTACAGATGGTTTGTCACCTGATCTCTCTTTTCTCCAACCTTCTGATCTCATGAAGGTATATCTCATTGGCTATATTGGACAAAAAGCCAGAACAGAAAGGAGGCTGGTATTATGGTCCAAAGAGACCCAACATCTAAGACAATAGAGGATGTAGATGGGAGGAAGATGCAACTACAGGGAGAAATGGAGTTTATCCAGGATAGCCACTCAAAGCTATGTCATTTTCATATTGGATAATTTACCTTTCTATTCCTTATAGGGGAAGAATAGTATAAAGTGATATTAAACCATTTTATGAAGCTTTGTTTTATACCTACTGGATATTATTATCTTAATCAAAATACTATTCCTATCAACTCTCAAGGTAGTATTAAGGTAAGGTTCTGTATAAATACCAATATTAAAGGTTTATATTGAGCTCATGCTTTTAACCCATAGCCTATTCCTCAGTGAAAAGTCAATTTTATGTAATACTTTTAAATTTTTTATATTTGTGTATAGTCGACATATGATGTTACATTAGTTTCAGTGTGATTTGACAAGTTTATACATTATGCTATGTTCACTCCAACTACAGCTACCATCCGTTTCCACACAATGCTATTACAATATCATTGTCTATATTCCTTATGCTGTGCCTTTTATTCCTGTGACTTATTTATTGAATAACTGGAAGCTTATATTTCCCACTCCACTTTACTCATTTTGCCCATCCCCTTACTCCCTCCCCTCTGGCAACCATCAGTTTGTTTCCTGTATTCTGCTTTTTGTTTATTCATTTCTTTAGATTCCACATATGAGCAAAATCATATGGTATTTGTCTTTCTCAGTCTGACTTTCTTCACTTAGTATAATACCCACTAGGCCCATCCATGTTGTCTAATGGCACAATCTCATCCCTTTTTTATGATGGAGTAATATTTCACTGTATATTTAATACTTACTCTTTTTTAAGATTTTATTTATTTGAGAGAGAGAGTGATTGAGAGAGAGAGAGAGAGCACAAGCAGGGGGAGGGGCAGAGGCAGAGGGAGAAGCAGACTCCCCACTGAGCAAGGAGCCCAATGCAGGACTCCATCCCAGGACCCTGGGATCATGACCTGAGCTGAAGACAGATGCTTAACCAACTGAGCCACCCAGGCACCCCGTTAATACTTATTCTTTATCCATTCATCTATCAATGGACTCTTAGGTTGCTTCCATATCTTGGCTATTGTAAATAATGATGCAAGAAACATAGGGGTGCATATATCTTTTTGAATTTGTGTTTTTGTTTTCTTTGGGTAAATACCCAATAGTGAAAGTATTGGATCATATGGTATTTCTATTTTTAATTTTTTGAGGAATGTTCACACTGTTCTCCACAGTGGCTATGCCAATTTGCATTCCCACTGACAGTATACGAAGGTTTCTTTTTCTCCACATCTTCATCAACACTTGTTATTTCTTGTCTTTTTTATTTTAATCATTCTGAAAGGTCTAAGGTAATATTTCATTGTGGTTTTAATTTGCATTGCCCTGATAATTAATGATGTTGAGCATTTTTTCATGTGTCTGTTGGCCATTTGTATGTCTTCTTTGGAAAAATGTCTATTTAGGTCCTCTGCCCATTGTCTAATTGGATTGTCTGGATTTTTGTTGTTGTTGTTGTTGTTTTGGTGTTGAGTTATATAAGTTCTTTATACATTTTGGCTATAAATCCCTTATCAGATATATCATTTGCAAATATCTTCTCCTATTTAGTAGATTGTCTTTGTGTTTTGTTGACGGTTTTCTTTGCTGTGCAAAAGCTTTTATTTTGATGTAGTCCCAATCATTTACTTTCGCTTTTGTTTCCCTTGTCTTAGGAGACATCCAGAAAAATGTTGCTATAGCCAATGTCAAAATTCCTACCTGTATTCTCTCCTAGGAATTTTATGGTATCATGTCTTGCATTTAAATATTTAATCCATTTTAAGTTTATTTTTTGTGTATGATATTTAAAAAGTTATCCAGTTTCATTCTTTTACTTGTAGCTGACCATATAATCCTAGGTTTCTCTCTGGGGTTTCTATTCTGTTCTATTGATCTGTGTGTCTATTTTTGTGCCATTGCCATACTGTTTTGATTACTACAGCTTTGTAATATATTTTAAACATGGAATTGTGATGGCTCCAACTTTGTTTTTCTTTCTCAAGATTGCTTTGGCTATTCAGGGTCTTTGTGGTTCCATAGAAATTTTAGGATTATTTTTTCTAGTTCTGTGAAAAATGCTGTTGGTATTTTGATAGGGATTGCATTGAATCTGTAGATTGTTTTGGGTAATATGGACATTTTAACAATACTAATTCTTCCAATCCATGACCATGGAATACTTTTCCATTTGGTTGTGTCATCTTCAATTTCTTTCATCAAGGTTTATAGTTTTGAGAGTACAGGTCTTTCACCTCTTTGGTTCAGTTTATTCCTAGATACTTTATTCTTTTTGGTACAATTGTAAATAGTGTTATTTTTTTTAAATTCCTTTTCTGCTATTTTGTTATTAGTATATAGAAATGTTACTGATTTCTGGGTATTAATTTTGTATTTTTCAACTGTACTGAATTCATTTATTATTTCTAGTAATTTTCTGGTCAGGTCTTTAGGATTTTCTATGTATAGTATCATGTCATCTGCAAATAGTGACAGTTTAACTTCTTTACCAGTATGGATGCCTCTTATTCCTTTTTCTTGCATAATTGTTGTGGCTAGGACTTCCAGTACTATGTTGAATAAAAGTCATGAGAGTGAACATCCTTGTCTTGTTCCTAATCTTAGGGGAAAAGCTCTCAGTTTTTCATCATTTCACCATGATGTTATCTGTGGTTTTTCACATATGGCCTTTATTATGTTGAGGTATGTTCCCTCTACCCCACTTCATTTTATGTAATACTTAATAAGATTCTCCACAAAGTGAGAAGGGGAGTTGGGTGGGGGGATGAGTTCAATAGGGATGGAGATTAAGAAATACACTTGTGATGAGCACCAGGTGTTGAACGGAAGTGTTGAATCACTATATTGTACACTTGAAACTAATAATACACTGTATGTTAACTAACTAGAATCTAAATAAAAACATAAAATTAATTAATTGATTAGTTAAAAGAATGGAAAAAGGAATGGTGGAGAAATCAGTTAGAATATTACAATATATCATTAAAATATTCTGAGGTAAGCACACAAAAACATATAAATTTGTTGAATCACTATATTGTATACCTGAAACTAATGAAATTGTGAGTCAACTATACTTCAAGGAAAAAAATATTTACAGACAAAACATTCTGAGGTCCTAAGAAAGGATGGAGAAGAATTGGAAAACAGGAACAGATAAAAGGGACAATCTGGATGTTGAATGCATGACTTATAGGAATTGATTATGGAAAATAAAGACATTAAAAAAAGAAAGAAATGAAATGCTTCTAATTTGTCTGAGAGAATGAGCCAATGTGAGGTTAGTAAATAGGAGCAAGCCTTCCTTTACTACTCCTCAACGTTTTCTTAACAAAGAATTTACCCCCCAACCAGAGATGTGTAAGTTTATTATTTTTTTTGTATCACCATCAGATAATTTTTATCTAATTGACAGAAAACTAAATACAACAACTTCAGAATGTACATTCTTTTCAACTGCACATGGAATTTTCACCAAGACAGACCATGTTCAGTATATACTAATGCATAACAACAAGTTTTAGAAGACTGAAATGATGCAAAACATGTTTTCAGACCCCAGGTAAATTCAATTAGAAATCAGTAACAATAAGATTTTTTTTAACTCTCAAATTTTTAGAAATTAAAAAAAAATTACTTCTAAATAACCAAAGGTCAAAGAATAAGTCACAGTAGACATTTCCTGCAAATTTGAATGGTATTACAACATATCAAAATTTATCTACAGAGTTAACCAGGGAAAAGCAAGTTTATAACTTTAAATGCTTATATGAAAAAGAACAGTTTAAAAACGAAATGTCACTTCAAGTTCTGGCAATGTTGGTATAACTTTTACCAGTTATTTCTTCCACCATAAACCTAGAAAAGTAGATAAGATATATGAAACTGTTATTTTCCTACAGAAGAAGGGAAGCAATTGAGGTGAGTCTATGATTGTCTCAGTGTTTTCCTGGAGGCATTTTCCAGAACTAAGCCCAATTATTGAGGCATGAACATTTTGGAGTTTCCACTGAATACCCTAGATACTCAAGGAGATTTCTTGACTCTGGCTAGTTAATTATTTTTTAATTCAACTAGCCAACTTATAGTACACCACTAGTTTTAGATGTAGTGTTCAACAATTTATCAGTTGCATATAATGTGTAAGTTTTTAATAAATCATATCTACACCTCTGCTCCTCACTTATAGTCATAATATCTGCTCCCATGTTCTAGCAGAAAAAAAATAATTCAGGGTACATCCTTTAACAGAGTCTTAGTTGCTTTCTGCTGCAATTATAAATCATTTACACATGACATTATCTTGGTAAGCATTTGGCAACCATTAACTAAATCTCATAACGTTCTTGTAGTTAGCTTTCTAATAAAATAAACATTCATAGAGGCCTGGCCCCAGGCAAAACTTAAAAATGGACAAAGATCTTCTTAATATGCCCCTCCTCTGCCAGACACAAATAGCTTACATAATACTCCCATATAGCTCATGTCTTCCTACCACAGATCCTCTTCCTAGACCTAGAAGGTAACCATCCTTTGTTCTCAAATATCCTTTTTTCACATCTCAAAACTAACCCCTCAGGATAGTAGTATTCATTTACAGAAATAAACAAATTTTGTCTAACTTGTTACCAAATACTACAGAATCTTAAGCCTAAACTGTTACAGTAAATGACAGAGGATTTCATGCACTGTGATAGAACAGTGAACAAAGTCCTTTTTGGTAAAGAAGTTTGTTTCATTTTGTTTTTTCCCAATTCCACACAAATGAAGATTAGCCTTGAGTATACTGTCTTCAAACATATAACATGATGGGGAGGAGCAAGATGGCGGAGGAGTGGAGACCTAAATTTCATCTGGTCCCAGGAAGTCAGCTAGATAGGTATCAAATGATTCTGAACACCTACAAACTCAACAGCAGATCAAAGAAAGGAATAGCAGCAACTCTCTGCACAGAAAAGCAACCACTTTCTGGAAGGTAGGACATGCAGAGAAGTGAATCTGAGGCAATATATGGGAAGAGAGACTGCAGAGGGAGGGAGCCTCCGTCAGCTGCTACCAGCAAGTGATAGAGCAGTGAAGCACAAAATTGGAACTTTTGGAAGTTGGCTCTGCTGAGGGACGTCACTCCAGTGGCTAAGTGGGGGGTGGAACACTTGCTGGGACAGTGTGGTCTCAGGACCCTCGAGGTCACAGAAAGACCAGGGATGCCTGAGTGCGGCAGAGCACCCAGGTATCAGAGCGGGGAAGCCGGCTGCAAAGACAGAGCTGAGGAGTGGACTCTTACCTCGGGGTTGCCATAAACTGTGATCCGCGGCACAGTCGGGCCACTACTCCTCCAGCAGGGACCCAAAAAGTGGCAGATCCAGGGAGACTCCCCTTCCTCCCCCAGGAGGAGTGGCATGGATGCACACCACAGGAATCTGCTGGGTTTGGAGACTCCAAACGGGGTCGTGTGCCAGAGATAGAAACGCTCGGTCACAGGCCGGGTGAGCACGTCGTGCGTCCAGAGACCGGGGAGATAGAAGTGATTAATTGCTTTTCTCTGTGAGCACACTGAGGAGTGGGGCCCCGAGTTCTCAGCTCCTACAGGGCCAGAGATTAGGGGGCCAACATTTTCACTCTCATCCTCCAAAACTGTATGGAAAGCTTGCAGGGAACAAAAGCTACAGAGAGCAAACCCGAACAGATTGCTTAGCTTGGCCCCTGGCAAGGGTGGGGCAATTCCACCTCCGGCAAAGACATTTGAGAATCTCTGCAACAGGCCCCTCCCCCAGAAGATCAGTAGGAACACCACCCAAGACCAAGTTTACCAATTAATGAGAACTGCAGAACTCCAGCACTAGGGGAATACAGCACATAGAATTCATGGCTTTTTTTCCCCCTGATTCTTTAGTCTTTCAAAGTTAATTTTTTAAATTTTCTTTTTTTTTCTTCTATTTTTTTTTTAATTTTTCTTTTTCCCTTTTTCAACCAACATCTTATCAATCCCTTTTTTAAAAATATTTTTTATTTTTCATTTTTAGAGTCATATTCTATCCCTTCATTATAGTTAACCTAATTTTTGGTATATATATAAGTTGTTCTCTCTAAAATTTTGGGATAGAGTTGCTTCTAACCAACCAAAATATACCCCATTCTCTAGTACATGGCTTTGTTCTAGTCCCCTGCCTGATCACATTCTCTTCCCCCCCCCCTTTTTTTTAAATTTCTCTTCTCTCTTTTTTCAACCAACTTCTTATCTTATCAATTCCTTTTATAAAATCTTTTATACTTTTTATCTTTACAGTCATATTCCATCCCTTCATTGTATTTAGCCTTATTTTTATACATATATGTTTTTATTTCTTTTTTTTTAATTTTATTTATTTATTTGACAGAGAGAGACAGCCAGAGAGGAAACACAAGCAGGGGCAGTGGGAGAGGGAGAAGCAGGCTTTCCGCTGAGCAGGGAGCCCAATGCGGGGCTCAATCCCAGGACCATGGGATCATGACCTGAGCCAAAGGCAGACGCTCAATGACTGAGCCACCCAGGTGCCCCTAAGTTTTTCTTTCTTTAAAATTTTGGGAGACACTTTCTTCTAAGAGACCAAATACGCCCAAAATCTAGTGTGTGGCACTGATCTATTCACCAGACTGATCATATTTGATCATATTCTTTTTATATATATATATATTTTTTTTTTTTCTTTCTTTCCCTTTCTTTTCCCTAGGTTTCAGGTCTCTTCTGATTTGTTTAGTGTATATTTTTCTGGGTCATTGTTACCCTGTTAGCATTTTGTTCTCTCATTCATCTATTCTTCTCTGGACAAAATGACAAGACGGAAAAAATCACCTCAAAAGAAAAAAGAACAAGAGGCAGTACTGACTGCCAGGGACCTAATCAATACAGACATTAGTAAGATGTTGGAACTAGAGTTCAGAATGACGATTATAAAGATACTAGCTGGGCTTGAAAAAAGCATGGGAGATACTAGAGAAACCCTTTCTGGAGAAATAAAAGAACTAAAATCTAACCAAGTTGAAATAAAAAAGGCTATTAATGAGGTGCAATCAAAAATGGGGGCCCTAACTGCTAGGATAAATGAGGCAGAAGAATTAGTGATATAGAAGACCAAATAATGGAAAATAAAGAAGCTGAGAAAAAGAGAGATAAACAACTACTGGATCACGAGGGCAGAATTTGAGAGATAAGTTATATCATAAGAAGAAATAATATTAGAATAATTGGGATCCCAGAAGAAGAAAGAGAGAGAGGGGCAGAAGGTATACTGGAGCAAATTATAACAGAGAACTTCCTTAATTTGGGGAAGGAAACAGGCATCAAAATCCAGGAGGCACAGAGACCCCCCCTCAAAATCAATAAAAATAGGTCAATACCCCAACATCTAATAGTAAAACTTACAAGTCTAGGAGACAAAGAGAAAATCCTCAAAGCAGCTCGGGACAAGAGATCTGTAACCTACAATGGTAGAAACATTAGATTGGCAACAGACCTATCCACAGAGACCTGGCAGGCCAGAAAGGACTGGCATGATATATTCAGAGCACTAAAGGAGAAAAATATGCAGCCAAGAATACTATATCCAGCTAGGCTGTATTGAAAACAAAAGAAGAGATAAAAAGCTTCCAGGACAAAGAAAAACTAAAACAATTTGCAAACACGAAACCAGCCCTAAAAGAAATACTGAAAGTGGTCTTCTAAGCAAAGAGAGCCTAAACGTAACAGACCAGAAAGGAAGAGAGACAATATACAGTAACAATCACCTTACAGGCAATACAGTGGCATTAAATTCATATCTTTCAATAGTTACCCTGAATGTAATTGGGTTAAATGTCCCAATCAAAAGACATAGATTGGATACAAAAACAAGACCCATTGATATGCTGTCCGCAAGAGACTCAGACCCAAAGATACCTCCAGATTTAAAGTGAGGGGGTGGAAAACCATTTACCATGCTAACAGACATAAAAAAAAAAAAAGTGGGGGTGGCAATCCTTATATGAGACAAATTAGATTTTAAACCAAAGACTGTAATAAGAGATGAGGAAGGACACTATAGCATACTTAAAGGGTCTATCCAACAAGAAGATCTAACAACTGTAAATATCTATGCCCCTAACAAGGAAGCAGCCAATTATATAAACCAATAAATAACAAAAGCAAAGAAACACATCGACAACAATACAATAATAGTAGGGAACTTTAAAACCCCTGTCACTGAAATGGACAGATCATCTAAGCAAAAGATCAACAAGGAAATAAAGACTTTGAATGACACACTGGACCAAATGGACTTCACAGATATATTCAGAACATTCCATCCCAAAGCAACAGTATAAACATTCTTCTATAGTGCCCATAAAACATTCTCCAGAATCGATCACATCCTAGGTCACAAATCAGGTCTCAACTGGAACCAAAAGATTGGGATCATTCCCTGCATATTGTTGAACCACATTGCTTTGAAACTAGAACTCAATCACAAGAGGAAAGTCAGAAAGAACTCAAATACATGGAGGCTAAAGAGCATCCTACTGAAGAATGAATGGGTCAACCAGGAAATTAAAGAAGAATTTAAAAAAATTCATGGAAACAAATGAAAATGAAAACACAACTGTTCAAAATCTTTGGGATGCAGCAAAGGCAGTCCTAAGAGGAAAGTGTATAGCAATACAAGCCTTTCTCAAGAAAAAAGATAGGTCTCAAATACACAACCTAACCCTACACCTAAAGGAGCTTGAGAAAAAAGAGCAAATAAAGCCTAAACCCAGCAGGAGAAGAGAAATAATAAAGATCAGAGCAGAAATCAATGAAATAGAAACCAAAAGAACAGTAGAACAGATCAATGAAACTAGGAGCTGTTTCTTTGAAAGAATTAATAAGATTGATAAACCCCTGGCCAGACTTATCAAAAAGAAAAGAGAAAGGACTCAAATAAATAAAATCATGAAAGAAAGAGGAGAGATCACAATCAACACCAAAGAAATACAAACAATTATAAGAACATATTATGAGCAACTTTATGGCAGCAAATTAGATAATCTGCAAGAAATGGATGCATTCCTAGAGATGTATAAACTACCAAAACTGAACCAGGAAGAAATAGAAAACCTGAACAGACCTATAACAAGTAAGGAAATTGAAGCATAATCAAAAATCTCTTAACAAATAAGAGCCCAGGGCCAGATGGCTTCCCAGGGGAATTCTACCAAACATTTTAAGAAGAATTAATACCTATTCTTCTGAAACTGTTCCAAAAAATAGAAATGGAAGGAAAACTTCCAAACTCATTTTATGAGGCCAGCATTACCTTGATCCCAAAACCAGACAAAGACCCCATCAAAAAGGAGAATTACAGACCAATATCCCTGGTGAACTTGGATGCAAAAATTCTGACCAAAATACAGCAAATAGGATCCAACCGTACATTAAAAGGATTATTCACCACACCCAAGTGGGATTTATTCCTGGACTGCAAGTTTGGTTCAACATCTGCAAATCAATAAATGTGATGATATAATACATTAATAAAAGAAAGAACAAAAACCATATGATGCTCTCAATAGTTGCAGAGAAAGCATCTGACAAAGTACAGCATCCTTTCTTGATTAAAACTCTTCAGAGTGTAGGGATAGAAGGTACATACCTAAATATCATAAAAGCCATCTATGAAAAACCCACAGCAAATATCACACTCAATGGGGAAACCTGAAAGCTTTCCCCCTAAGGTCAGGAACATGGCAGGGATGTCCACTATCACTACTGCTATTCAACATAGTAATAGAATTCCTAGCCACAACAGACAACAAAAAGAAATAAATGGCATCCGAATCAGCAATGAAGAAGTCAAACTCACTCTTTGCAGATGATTGGTACTTTATGTGGAAAGCCCAAAAGACTTCATCCCAAAACTGCTAGAACTCATACAGGAATTCAGTCAAGTGGCAGGATATAAAATCAATGCACAGAAATCAGTTGCAATTCTATATACCAACAAGACAGAAAAAAGAGAAATTAAGGAGTTGATTCCATTTACAACTGCACCCAAAACCATAAAATACCCAGGAATAATTCTAACCAGAGGCAAAGAATCTGTACTCAGAAAACTATAAAATACTCATGAAAGAAATTGAGGAAGACACAAAGAAATGGAAAAACGTTCCATGCTCATGGATTGGAAGAACAAATATTGTGAAAATGTCTATGCTACCTAGAGCAATCTACACATTCAATGCAATCCCCATCAAAATACCATCAACATTTTTCAACGAAATGGAACAAATAATCCTAAAATTTGTATGGAACCAGAAAAGACCCCGAATAGCCAGAGGAATGTTGAAAAAGAAAAGCAAGGCTGGTGGCATCACAATTCCAGACTGCAAGCTCTATTACAAAGCTGTCATCATCAAGATAGTATGGTACTGGCACAAAAACAGACACATAGATCAATGGAACAGAATAGAGAGCCCAGAAATGGACCCTCAACATTCTGGTCAACTAATCTTCGACAAAGCAGGAAAGAATGTCCAATGGAAAAAAGACAGTCTCTTCAACAAATGGTGTTGGGAAAATTGGACAGCCACATGCAGAAGAATGAAACTTTACCATTTCCTTACACCACACACAAAAATACTCAAAATGGTTGAAAGACCTCAATGTGAGACAGGAGTCCATCAAAATCCTAAAGGAGAACACAGGCAGCAACCTCTTCGACCAAAGCTGCAGCAACTTCTTCCTAGAAACATTGCCAAAGGCAAGGGAAGCAAGGGCAAAAATGAACTATTGGGACTTCATCAAGATAAAAATTTTGCAAAGCAAAGGAAACAGTCAACAAAACCAAAAGACAACCAACAGAATGGGACAAGATATTGGCAAACGACATATCAGATAAAGGGCTAGTATACAAAATCTATAAAGAATTTATCAAACTCAACACCCAGAGAACAAATAATCCAATCAAGAAATGGGCAGAAGACATGAACAGACATTTTTCCAAAGAAGACATCCAAATGGCCAACAGACACATGAAAAAGTGCTCAACATCACTCGGCATCAGGGAAATCCAAATCAAAACCTCAATGAGATAGCACCTCACATCGGTCAGAATGGCTAAAATTAACAAGTCAGGAAACGACAGATGTTGGTGAGGATGCAGAGAAAGGGAAACCCTCCTACACTGTTGTGGGAATGCAAGCTGGTGCAGCCACTCTGGAAAACAGTTTGAAGATTCCTCAAAAAGTTGAAAGTGGAGCTACCATATGACCCAGCAATTGCACTACTGGGTATTTACCCAAAAGATACAAATGTAGTAATCCAAAGGGGTACGTGCACCCTGATGTTTATAGCAGCAATGTCCACAATAGTCAAACTATGGAAAGAGCCAAGATGTCCATCAACAGATGAATGGATAAAGAAGTGGTGGTATATATATATAAAATAGAGTATCATGCAACCATCAAAAAACCCCAAAATCTTGCCATTTGCAACGATGTGGCTGGAACTTGAGGGTATTATGCTAAGCGAAATAAGTCAATCAGAGAAAGACATGTATCCTATGATCTCACTGATATGAGGAATTCTTAATCTCAGGAAACAAACTGAGGGTTGCTGGAGTGGTGGGGGGTAGGAGCAATGGGGTGGCTGGGTGATAGACATTCGGGAGGACATATGCTATGGGGAGCACTGTGAATTGTGTAAGACTGATGAATCACAAACCTGTATCTCTGAAACAAATAATACAGTATATGTTAAAAAAAATAAAAGAAGATAGTAGGAAGGGAAAAATGAAGGGTGGGGAAGTCAAAGGGGGAGACAAACCATGAAAGACTATGGACTCTGAGAAACAAACTGAAGGTTCTAGAGGGGATGGGGTGGGGGGATGGGTTAGCCTGGTTATGGGTATTAAAGAGAGCATGTATTGAATGGAAAAAAAAAAAAAAACATATAGCATGATTAGAACAGTCAATAATGCAAATGCAAGACTCTGAACAATATGGATAATGCTATCCAGATTAAGCAGTTTGGCTAGAAATTCCTAACTAGAAAAGAGCTCGAAAATTGACCTATATGTGCCCACTAACCATGACTACCCTGAATTATTCATCCTTTGGACAGGAAGGGAAAATTCATTGTCTTACTGCCCTACTTCACAAACCTACTCTTTCCCCTATAATTTTAATCTCACTTAATAGTACTGCCATTCATACAGATGCCTAAACCAGAAACCTAGGATTTGTCTTAGGTACTTCCTTTTGCTTATACTTCATATACCAAAAAGAAAAAAAAAAAAATCAGGTTTTGTTGATTCTATCTAAAAAAATTGAAAATGAAAATTGTTAACTCTCCTTTGTTTCCTTTTCATTGTCCTAGTTCATACTATTATCACCCCCCCACACCCTGGAACACTGAAGTAGTTGGTAGTATTTGCCTCTTCCAATTGCTCCTCTGTTGCCAAAGTAATTTTTAAACTTGAATCTTCAAATTACTAATAACTTTTTATAACAGTTCAGACTTCACTTCCCTTATGAACTTTATCCCAATTCTCCAGGCAATTAACCTTTCTTTCTTCTATGCCCATTTCTTTATTGTTACAATTAATATATCACACTGTTATATATCTACTTACATATCTGTTTCTTTTTTTATTTTAACATTTATTTGAGTATAGTTGACACATAATATTACATTAGTTTTAGGTGTACAACATAGTGATTCAACATCTCTATACATTATGCTATGTCACAAGTGTATCTACTATCACCATATAACACTATTACAATATCATTGGCTATATTCCCTATTCTGTAACTTTTATTCCTTGATTTATTCATTTCATAACTCGAAGCCTGTATTTCCTACTCCCTTTCACCCATTTTCCCACCCTCCCCCTCCCCCCGCTTACCTTCCCTCTGGGAACCATCAGTTTATTCTCTGTATTTATAGGTCTGATTCTGTTGTTTGTTTGTATATTCATTTGTTTTGTTTTTTTTAGATTTCACATATGAGTAAAATCATATGATTTTTTTCCCCAGTCTGACTTATTTCACTTAGCATATACCCTCTAGGTCCACCAAAGTTGTTGCAAATCTCGTCATTTTTATGGCTGCATAAAATTCATATATGAATTCATATTCATATAATATTCATATATTCACATATATATCATATCTTCTTTATCATTTATCTATCAATTGATATGCTGCTCCCATATCTTGGCTGTTGTAAATAATGCTACAATAAACATAGGGATATATGTATCCTTTCAAATTAATATTTTTGTTCCCAAACTGAATTGGGAAGAAATAGAAAATCTGAACAGGCCAATTACTAGTAACAAAATTGAACCTGTAATCAAAAAAATAAAATAAAATAAAATAATTCCAGGAATAGATGGATCCACAGGTGAACTCTATCAAACATTTAAAGAAGAGTTGATGCCTATTTTTCTAAAACTAGTCCAAAAAATAAAGGAGGATGGGAAGGCTCCAAATACATTCTATGAGGCCAGCATTATCATGATACCAAAACCAGACACCACAAAAAAAGAAAACTACAAGCCAATATTCCTGATAAACATACATACAAAAATCTTCAACAAAATATTAGCAATCCATATTCAGCAATACATTTAAAAGACTACTCACCATGTTCAAATGAGATTTATTCTGGGGATGCAAGAATGGTTCAATATTCAGAAGTCAATCAACAGATACACTATATATCTATCCCCTCAGTATACTTGGATTGTAAGGACCATGTCTTCTGCATCTCTTTATATCCAGAGTTGTGGCAAGACACAGAAATTTACTACATGTTTGTTGAAATATTTGCTATTATAATCATTCCTTAAGGGCTCCTGCGTGGCTCAGTTGGTTAAGCTTCTGCCTTCGGCTCAGGTCATGATCCCAGGGTCCTGGGATTGAGTCCATATCAGGCTCCCTGCTCTCCCTCTGCCTCTCTCTCTCTCTCTCTGTTTCTCATGAATAAATAAATAAAATCTTTAAAAAAAATAACCAGGCTTGGAAGGTCTCTTCTTTAATTGCAAATATTACTTTTGAAGGTATTCAAAAGTAATTCAGCTGTAAATTGGTTAAAGCATCCCAGTAGCCCCATCACAGAGCAGGACTGCAAAAAGTTGAATCCTGGGGCATGTAGGTAATGAAAACTGATCTGGAAATAACTAGATCATTAAAGTCATGTGTGCTAGAGAAAGTCAGCACGCATAACTTGCAGGGAGCCAGAAGCCTTCCCAAGGACAGATACAAAATAAATAGAAAAATATGGAAATAGTGCATAAAAATGGTCAAAGGGATTCAAGTCAAACTGTACCACCTTCCCTGTCATGCTCAGGGCTTGCCTCAAATACAGCTAGGTGCTACTTTTCTTTCCCCAAAAAGGATCTAATTACCTTTATTCCTCATCCTCTTTAATGCTAAATAGCCCCACATTCTGTATTATCCTATCTCCCGGGCACTGGATAAAAGGTTTATCATTACCATCATTTATTAATTCATTTGTTCATCCATTCATTATTTCACCTCTTTCCATTCATTATTTCACTTATTTCTAGAAAAAAAAAAATGCCAAGTAAACTCTCTCAAGCCACTCAAATAACCAGAACTAGGCTTGTGGAATTAGAGGAATAAGACCTTCTTATTTGCACCATAGTTTAGAGCTATTCCCTAATCTGTTCTCAAATTGCTCCAAGCTATGGTTTGACTGATAAAATACCAAAAGCACAATGCTGAATGGTTGTATTTACCCTTGGGCAAAAACAAAAACAAAAACAAAAACAAAAACAAAAAACCCCAAATTTATGAGGAAAATTAAGATATATGATTTAAGATACATTTATCTTTCATTTTTAACATCTTGAGAATATACATGAATTCCCAGGAATGGTATCAAACATTGGTAGCTGGAATCCACACCAAAAATAAAAACTACATCAAGGAGTTAATTAAGTGGCTAACAGTTATTCTTGGATCACACATTACTTTTAAACTATAGAAGACAAACTTGCTTTTTTGGTGGTTCTGATCCCTCACTGATATGCTTTTGGCTATGACTCTGACAAAATGAATACATCAACTCCTTTCTGATTTTCCTACAGAGAACCCTAAAAGCCCTCCGGAGATGTAGCAACTTCTGTGACATATGGAGGTAAGATCCTAGGTTCATGATGAATGATGCCCAAACCAGAACCTCAGCTACATATACAAGATTAGCATTAAAAGAGTCATGAACCATACAGTTCTCTCTGCAATTATCAGAACTCACAAAGCAAATGATGTTAAAAGAAAATGGAGTAGGTGAAGAAGGAAGTAGAAAAGCAGAGGCAGCAGTGGTACAGACAAAAAGTTCTGCCCAGATGCAATGGCCTCACATTTTCAATGCTTACCAACTTTTTAGGCATGTAAACTTTCAGACAAAAATTCAAACAAACAAAAATACTCAAGCATAAGTTCTTAAATATCTTGTTTAGCTATTAGCATAGAAAATCATCCTGTTGCATTAGGTTTCTTTCCGGTTCATGATATGAATAAACAACACTGTATTGCCTAAATGTTTGTCAATTATGTGCCAAGAAAAACAATGTATGGAGGCTTTCAGTGTTAATATACTAGAATTTTTCACATTTTGGATATCTAATTATAAGGTTTACATACTAAAGATTGAAAAGGCAGCTCTAATGCTTATATATTTACTTTATTAAAAAAGTAATATGTCACACAGACTATTTTCTGTTGTGGGTTTACCTTTAAATGTGCTTTCCAGACAAATTCATTATCTTCTGCCTCTTATGCAAGATCTTCAAAAGTATAATTGATTGGCATTTTGTAAAATGAACATAAAGGTTATATTGACCAAAATAACAGAGCCCAACTAAAAAAAATGGATCCTCAATATTTATTAAATTAGATGTCTGGCTATCTCTGTGACCTATAAAGTATATTTGGCATGGCCACATCAGTGCTTATTTATTGAGCCCCACATTCAGGTACTGTGTACAGAAAGAAGGGGGTGGGAATTAGACAAGGTTCTTTCCTTCAAGAAGTTTACAATACAGGAGATACATACAAATGTTTGTCGCACAGTGCTATAATAAAAGTATGTAAATGGTACAGTGCTGTCACAAAAAGAGTGCAATGCACTCTGCTGGAGTGACAGAGACTTCATCAAAAGGAAACACTTTGGCGGGATCTTGAAACATGAGCATTTTACCAGGTAAAGAGAAGGGATTACTCCAGGGAATAGTATGCAAAATCTGAGAAACAAGAACCAACATAGGTTCTTAGGAACATAGTGAGTACTGTTTTAAAGCTGTGTCATACAACAAAAAGTTGATGAGGGTTGAGAAAAGCAATAAATGTGTAGCTAGAGAAGTATTTAAGGATTAGAGCATGATGAGGCCTGTTTAGACTTCATGCTGTAATAAGTGAAATAAGTAATAGTGAGTCTTTGAATGATTTTAATAAGACCATAATTAGATCTTATTTATAAACCTGCACCCACTCTAATAGAAATGTGGTTAATGGAGTAGAATAAGATTGAAGTCAGGAAGACACATTGTGAGGGATGATGACTGCCTGAACTGAAGCAGTGGCATTGAGGATGGAGAAAAGGTAATTGAGCACTGAAGAAAGTCAAAGGAGAGAATGTCCAGCATCATCCATCCCAGGGAGAAAATGAAGAGATAAAATCAACAGATTTTATCTGTTTAACTAACTTCCCAGTGACTACTTCAGAGCAATTCAATATTGAGATTGACAGGTGTAATGTGATGGAATTAACTCTACAATTAAGAGTCAGAAAACCTGGCCTTTAGTCCCAGCTCTGCTATTAACCAATTATGTTGCCTCAAAGGAGTCTTTTCTCTCTCTCTGGATCCTAATTGTTCATCTGCAAAATGTAAGGAGTTGCTTGATGACCTGTGACATCCCCTCTATCTCTGTCATTCTCTGGTTCTATGAATGATTTTGAGACAAGAAGGAAGGCATTCTCTAACTTAGATAACTCCCTAGTTCCTTCAGTAACTCCCTTACCTAAGGAGAAGAAGAAATCAAATCCCTGGAGTAGCAGGTGAAATGGAAGATATTTGTGTCACTGGAGAAGAATCATAGAGGAGCACTTGGGTTGCTCAGTCAAACGTCTGCCTTCAGCTCAGGTCATGATCTCCGGGTCCTAGAATTGAGCCCAGTGTCAGGCTCCCTGCTCAGCGAAGAGCCTGCTTCTCCTTCTCCCTCTGCCCCTCCCCCTGGCTCCTATGTTCTCTCTCTCTCTCTTTCTCTATCTCAAATAAATAAATAAAATCTTAAAAAAAGAAGAATCATACATAAACATGAGTGTAGTTACTTCTCATTATTAAGGCACTGATTATTGATTTTCCAGATTATTCATAACCTCCCCTCCTTTTCTTGACTGCCTGGCTTTTAGGCATCTCCAATGTAGAGTGAGAAGGGAAAAAGGAAAGCACAAGCACTGCATTTTGCTGCTTATTAGCAATTTTGTCTTTTTTTACTTCAAGTGGATTTAAAAGGAAGAAGATTGGAGATATAAACTGAAAACAAGACTTTGTGATTATCAGTGGATTTCAGTTATACAGGTTAGCCCTGTTCCAGCAGATAACTGACAATTTAATATCATAAGTTACTTGCAAGAAATGAAAACAGTGTGAAAGTGAACTTTAAAAATCACAGCAGACAGAAAGCAAAATAAAAGCTCATTTAAAGATTCATTTTACTGGGGTGCCTGTGTGGCTCAGTCGGTTAAGCTTCCAACTCTCGGTTTCTGCTCAGGTCATGATCTCATGAGTCATGGGATTGAGCCCCATGTGGCCCCCCCACTCAGCAGGGAGTCTACTTCAGATTCTACCCCCTTCCAGCATGCTCTTTCTCTCTCTCTCTGAAGATTTTATTTATTTATTTGAGAGAGAGAGAGGGGGGAGAGAGAGAGAGCACAGGTGGGGGCAGGGGAGGAGCAGGGGGATAGGGAGAAGCAGACTCCCCATAGAGCAGGGAACCCGACCTGGGGCTCTATCCCAGAATCCCGGGATCATGACCTGAGCCAAAGGCAGATGGTTAACTGACTGAGCCACTCAGGCACCCCCCCCCTTAAATAAATCTTTAAAAAACACAATAAAGGGGCACCTGGGTGGCTCAGTTGGTTAAGCCTCTGACTTCCATCTCAGGTCATGATCTCAGAGTCCTAGGATTGAGCCTCACCTCAGGTTCCCTGCTCGGCAGGGAGCCTGCTTCTCCCTCTCCCACTCCCCCTGCTTGTGATCTCTCACTCTCTGTCAAATAAATAAGTAAAATCTTTTTAAAAATGTTTAAAAACATAATAAAGATCAATTTTACTTCTTGGTGTGAAAACAATATTAAAGCATTGTTCCCTTCAAGACATTCTCCAGCTTAAAATTATTTGGACAATGAATGTCTTAACTATTTCTTTTGGAATGCAGTACAATGGTTTAGTAGTGCTCAGATGGAAATGCTTAGCTCTTGTGCAGAGGGAGTAGGTGGGAGCAATGGGAGTTTCTGTGCTCCTCAGAAACCTAATCAGTTTCCCCTAGGAAAGCCTAAATGAACAAATAAAAAGCCCAAATAAAAACAGAATGTCTATATGTCATTTGTCCATATATTTAAGAAACATAAATTAAAGGAAGTCTGACTAGCCTGACATTCTGACAGTAAGCAAGAAAAGAAATTATGTAGGAAATCTGAATTTGGGAACTAAACTAAACCATCATATGTGGTATCTGGATATCTGGCCAAAAGGGCAGTTTTATGAAGTGTGAGGCTTTGCCACATAAAAATACATTATCTTTTGGGCTTTTTGTTAATTGGTACCAAATGCCAAAGTATGTTTGTATCTTTCTTTACCCCTTATCTTTATCAATCACATGAAAATTGGTACTAATAGTTAAGGGTAGATTGAAATAAAAGGAGAGCACTCACATGCTTAAAAAATGATGATTAAGTACCAGAGTGATTTGATAGAGAGAAACTACAAATTGTATGAATAATAAAATGATATCTGATATGTTATAGTTTTCAAAGTGGTCTTGTACCTTGAGTACTGTCAACTCCATTTTACAGATGAGAAAACTGAGGCTTGAGGACATTCATTAACCAGGTCACACAGCTGATTAATAGCAAAATTTGTATCTGAACTTAATTCTTATGGTTCCAGGTCTAGTTCCTATACCTCAGTTATCATGTTGATTATAAAATTTTGTTCAGGAAAAGTTAGTCTTCATCTAAACTAGTTATGGATCAGCAAGCTGGATAATTGGACCTGTGAGGGTTCTGGATTCAAGGATGCTTGACTGAAATGCTCAGAAAATGGAGTCTTCTGGTTATTGAAATCCTTTTTTGTTTCAACATTTTTTTGTTGAACATCATTATAATGTATATTCAACAATTTTTATAGCATAGTAAATAAAGAATATGGAAAATATTTGAATCTTTGTGGTTTTATAGTAAGTGAAACAAATGTTTGTTGATTGACAACCTGCAGAGTCTCAAAGCCAGCATTCTGGTTATAATTAGTTGTTCAGGAATATAAGTAAAATATAGGGTTCTAAACTAAATTTATACTGACTTCAAGACACACCAAGGAAGTTATTAGAATAAATCACTGAGAGCTTATTGTCTTATTTTTTCCCTGAAGTCAAGTTCAAGAAAACAAACAAACAAATCTGTTAGAGATATTGAATTGAATCTTTACTGCAATATATAAATATCTTTCAGTGTAGATTGGTCTCGCTTTCAACACATTTAGACAGAAAGCCAAGAGTTACCAGACTAAACAAATGTAAATGATTTGAAAATCATGAGTCAAATGAAAATTACTCCCATTTGTTGGAATCTTCTATGAGGATCCTGGAGGAAGTAGATAAAGTTTTCATTTATTCTGGAGAAGAAAATTACAGAAATGTCTAACTTGAAACATCTACATAGGTATCAACCCTACTATGGAGAGGACTGGGGTAGAAGGGATACTGTTGTGAGGACAACACTAGAGCACCCTGGTATTCTGAGGCAGAAGTCAATTGGCTGTCTGATGAAGTAAAATCAAGGTTCTTGGGAAATTCAAGATGGACCTACATTAAATATATTACAAACCTCCCACAGTGAAAAATTCAATAAGCAACATAGGGATCTATATGGAGAAGGAAGTTTATTTGATTTTTCTTTTTTTACTCTGGTGAAGGAGATTTAGAATACTGGAAATTTAACAATTTTGATTAACATCTTTCTAAGGTCTTTTTAGCACTCTCTTCTCTCAAAGGGTATGAAGAACAAATCTTCAAAGTCTTTGAGCTGGGATTTTGCTTGGAACCAAAGACATCCTCAAACAATTATTTTCTCATTAACACAAGGGAGAAGTGAGATTGCCACCACCTCTTTTTTGCCTGTGGCCCCTAATAATCCTAAATAACATTTCAGAAACAATCTCCCTCATTATTTATTATTCTCCAGTGAAATTCTTTTCTCTAACAGAAATCAAATGTGTCTTGCATTAATTCGTATTATAGCTAAATTTTGGCCTATTCTGATCTATGTATTTTATATGTGATAGTGATCTGAATGCAATATAATAAAGCTTAGAATTAATCTATGTGCATTTCAAAACTCAATAAAAGAGCTAACAAAAAACTTTCCTAATTAGCATAGGCATTAACTTTCATTTTTATCTAGTATGCTAAATCAACTGAAGAATAATTACTCTAAAGGCTAAACCAATGATACCCATTTAGTTTCCCAATTTCTTCATGTAATATGAATTGATAAACTTTTGGACTGCCTCATGCTATAGCTAAATTCAATGATTTATTCTTAATTTCTTTCCATTTTCTCTATAAACACAATTTGTATTTCAGAAGATATGTTAAACACAAGCAATCTACAATAAAAAATATTTATTTAAAAATATTTACCTTTCACAGAAACTAGAAAACATCCCAAATTGATTTCCTTGAATTCTTCAATGAGAATATTAAAACTGAACTGCTAAATTTCATCCCATTTGAATTTGTATTTTATTATACATTAATGAGAGGGTTTCACTGAGTTGTGATAACAGTCACATTCCAAGGAATGCTGTTGTCCCCATGGCTTGGGAGTAGAATTTCCCTTAATAAATCTTGGGTGGCTGGGAAACAGATGCCATCTATAAACAATCTAATTCAGCCATAGAGTTAAGACTGGAACTGGGCGCCCTAGAGCCCAAAAGTAGTTCAAATAAAAATTTAAGTTACAAATCAATTTAATATGTTCCACCTTCTTTGACAGTCCTTTATTTGGTGTCTGTGGACTTTTGAGCAGAGCCAGCACCTTTGTTGGACAAAGGCAAGGGGACAGGGCTTTTGGATTAAAAAAAATGCGTTAATCAAATGTTCACATGATATTAAAATTGGCAGGGTTATGGCACAGAAATAACATGCAGAATGAACATTGATATACTCATAAATGGTCCTATGAAGCAGGAATATTGTCAACAAGGGAAAGCACAAAATATTAGGAAAAAGCTTAAAAATGAAAAAGAAAAAAAAAGACAACCACAAATACAAAGGAGACTTCACTAAAAATAAGTATTGGTTAAGAGGCTTGGAATTCATAACTGACTACAAGCTAAGTAAGAGCCAGTATTGCAATACTATTACAAAGATGACCCAGAAATATACAGAAAAATTATACACTAAGCAAGGGATTCACACTCTTTACTAGTCAGTCTTATAAGAACTAACATCTATTTGAGTCTTTTTAAGTGCCAGGCAATGTAAAAATGTTTTATACACATCTCATTCAATCTTTCCAATATTCTATCCCATAGGTAATATTTAGCTCCATTTTCTGGGTGAGAAAATGGAGGTCTCAGACTTCCATCAACTCTTTCCTAAACTATATTCTCCCATATTTCCTGGTTTTTCACTCTATCTACCCATTGAGATATCATGCAGCTTTATTATGGAGTACTGGCCATTCTCCTATCACATTCACGGTTTATTTTACTATGCGTGCAGATTGCCCCACCCCTTGGTCAGCATGCTTTGTCTTCCTGGCTGAACTCTGAGCTCCTGCAACTCAGTCTGCTCCTTCAGATACTTGTGCAACCTTCATGAGATTGGATCCACCAGTCTTTACTATGAACAAACAACACTGCCTTGATAAGGTTAGAGTGTTAACAGAAAGCATCTCAGAAAGTATTTATTCTGAGGTGGTAGGCCTGTTTGAATTCATGTCTGTTTAATACAGGGTAGATATTGAGAAAATGGCTACAATAGTCTTAAAGAGTAAGATGTTGTGACACTGGAATCTAAATGGAGTTTTTTCCCTCTTCCTAAAATAATTTATTCCCATAAAAACAATGTATGAATGGTTGTTTAGGACAGATAACTTTGCCTAGTGTTCTACTTTGATTTATTGATGAAATTACAGTGATGAATCATATTTAATTATGATCACTAAAAAGATAAATTAAAATACACAATTACCTGTTCATCACAAATATCATTAAAAATGTTCATTTTAAAATTCTGGTGGAGAGAGAAACAACTAAATGTTTCCTACCTGATCCAAAACAGTTTCATTCTCAATTGCAATTTCAGAGAATGATGAGAATCTAAAAATTAGAATGTACTTTAGAGGTTCTATTTGCCAGCCATCAGACAGCTGGATAGCAAAACATTTCAGGACCAGTTATTTAGTCTCTTCTTGGAGTCAATCAGCAAAGCATTTTAGTTCTAAAAATATTAATCTTTCACAGAATTTTCATTTTCTCTATGTCTATACAGTACCTAAAAACCGGTTGTATAAGATTATTTTTTTAATTGAACAGACTTCTATATACAGCTTTAAAGCAATTTTTACATCAAGGACAGACTAATTAGCAGCATCTGGTTGCCCTTAGTGGGTTTGCTACACTTTGATAAATAAAGGTTTTTATTATATCCAATCAAAATTTCTACTGCTTCTGTTTTAACCACTTTTCTATTTTTCTAATCTCTGAATGATAAAAAAATATTAAATATTTCTCCTTATAAGACTTATTGAAGATGGGATTCCAATTACTTCTTGTCTTAAAAAAATCTCCATTACAGTGGTTTGTTCTCATATGAAAGAAAAAAAAAAAAAAAACTTTTTTACTACTCTTCTCTGAAAATTCCAGTTTTCCATCTCAATTTTTAAAATATGGTAAGGCTGCCCCATAGTCAGCACCAAGATATGTAGCTATTAGTATTACTATTATTATATCATAGGAAAAAGGAAGATATACTACACCAGTTATTGGAACATAATGTCAGAGCATAATCCAAAGCAAAAGCTTAAATCTACAAATTAGGGTACCCAGAAAGGAAGAGCTGGAACTCAAGAGTCAATACAGAAAACCAGTTGTCAGCACTACAATGGCAAATCATAGGTCATATAGGCCTCTAATCTACACAGTACAGATTAATACAGAGTACTTAAGAACAATGTAGGACCCCAGAGATTCTAGGATCTTGTGTCCTGAGTCAGTCCAGCAGGAAGAGCCACAGGATTATAAACTTAAATGGATCTAAGAACTGAAACAAAGCTGAGCCTGCAGGTGGGTAATTCACTAGGCCAAATGGAGAATTCAAGAAAGCAGAAGCAGGACAAATGAGGTGGGGGCTAATATCTTTCCTTGGCAAAAACTAAGATGGGGATATGTTCCCTGGTAAGAGAAAGTGCTTTGCACATACCAGATGATTTCTATCCTGCTTTTTACTGTGAGCTGAGCCTCATTGTATACATTTCCTTTTGACAATAAGAAAATAGTAGATTCTCAAAGACTCATGCATACCTTTTATATAAGAAACTATCCAAGTTACCTAGCAAGATTAAAATGATAAGTTTAAGGGATTAAACTGCCCAACAATGTGAACAGAGAAATTTTGAAAAAAACAATTCTTGTTAGTAGCATGGAACACTACATCAAAAACTAATAATGTATTGTACGGTGACTAATGTAACATAATAAAATTAAATAAAATTTTTAAAAAGTAGCATGGAAATCTAACCCATTGGAGAGTTCTCCATGTTGCATAGAACTTCAGAACTAAGAGGAACCAGAAAGACCTAGGTCAATATCTTGCTAAATGGAGGAATTAACTCTATAATCACCTAGATCTCTGGTAATTCCGTATTTATCCAAATATTTCCAAAGCTGAGAAGCTCATGCAATTTTTTTCGTATTCCAGCCAAAATCTGCCTCCCTGATATGCATTTATGTATCCTAGTTTTGCTCTTTGGAGCCACTAAAGAGAAATCTAATCCTTCCACCATTTAATGGTCATTGATGATTTAAAAATTTAGGAAAGGCCACTGGCATTGCCTTTCCAGCTGGTAAAGGCTCAAAGCTCTTATATATTGGGTTCACATAGAGAAAAAAAGTAAAATAGGAGGGAGAGAGAGAGAGATCAAAGCTTACCTTGACCATTCACACATTGTTCAGATGAAAAACAGTCAAGTCCACATGAAAGCTACCTTCTGCTACTGTAGGAGCATAGTTATTAAACTTAAAACTCCCTTCAGGCAAAGACTGTCTAGTTCATTATGTCCCTGGCACATATCAAATGAGGAACAAATATTTCTGGTTGAACCAAAAAAATGTAGAATTGAAGGTCAAAGACATGTTTTGAGAAGAATGCAAGATTAGCTAAACCAAGGACCTAGAAGGAGAGGTTGTCCTGTTACCTCCAACCTATCCATAAATTAAGGGAAGTATTTTAATTCTAATAATATCAGGCTTTCACATGATTTTCACTTTCTCTATGTTTACACAGTGCCTAAAAACAAGTTGGACTAAAGTATTTCACTGAATTGTAGAGTTGGGTAGACACAGCTTTTAAGAATTTTTTCTAAAACCTAAGAGGAAATAGTACAATTCCTTTAAAAAGCAAATTTGATGAGCTCAGTACAGAATAAATATGATGATGATGATAGCTCACATTTATTGACCACTTGCCACATGCCAGATACTGTGCTAATTTTTTTACCTACATTAATTCATTCATACCTCATTAGTTACATATTATCATCTTCATTTAAGATGAAGAAAATACAGCTTAAAGAGCTTATGTAACTTACTTAAATTCTTAGAGCAAGTATTGGAGCTGGAATCAAACCTAGGTCTAGCTGACCCTTAATGTGTGTTAATGATATCTTTGAAGACATTATTGTCAACATATTTTCCTGTAAAATAAACATGATACCATGGCAAGAATCCTTAAGAACATGACTAATGACCAGATCCACTTTCATCCTTGTTTTGATGTTCAAATCTTTAATGGTTTCACCTTTGCCTAAAGCTGGATTGTCTCCATGATTTTTTCTCTGCTCAGACCATATCAGAATTATATGTGATAACCTTAGGAAACCAAAAAAGGCACCACTTATCTAAAAATTGCTCCCAGTTACTATGAAAGCAAAATAATTACCAGGCTATATGCCACTTTCTAGATTTGCTCTCCTTTCTCTTGCTGAAGATGCATGATAAATGAAAACTGGCCAAGATAAAAATCACTTGGTGATGAATTGTGGTCAAAAGCAATAAGAAACACATTTAAAAGTGTCTAGAAATAAAGTTGAACTTATTCCAGGTAGATACACAGACACACCTCAAAATAGCTGTGCCAAAAGACTTCATCACAGAACTGCCTATTCCAGAGACTAAATTCAATCCTTAGGTTTGAAAGCCATCAAAATGTCATCCGTAGAAGTGAGGCCAACCCCACAGAACATGTAACACATTTGCTTCTTCAGTCTGTACCTACACATTTTCCTTTAGATGAAGGAAATGAATAGCCACAGAAGTATTTCAGTATTTTGTTCTCCTTTTATTCCGTCTAACCAATACAAAAGAAACATGATGAGTGGTGAAAGGACAGGATTTGGAATTGGAAAGGCATGGATTAAAATTCCTAGCTCAGGGTGCCTGGGTGGCTCAGTTGGTTAAGCGACTGCCTTCGGCTCAGGTCATGATCCTGGAGTCCCGGGATCGAGCCCCGCGTCGGGCTCCCTGCTCAGCAGGGAGTCTGCTTCTCCCTCTGACCCTCCCCCCTCTCATGTGCTCTCTCTCTCATTCTGTCTCTCAAATAAATAAATAAAATCTTAAAATAAAATAAAAATAAAATTCCTAGCTCTGCCACTTTTTGCAAGTTGTATGATAAGTCAACTTCACCTCTATGATCCTCATTTTTTAAAAGATTTTATTCATTTTATTTATTTTATATAGAGAGAGCACAAGGAGGGGAAGGAGCAGAGGGAGAAGGAGAGGGAAGAGTGGAAAGACTCTTAAGCAGACTCCACGTTGAGGACCCTGAGATCATGACCTGAGCCAAAACCAAGAGTCAGATGCTTAACCAGCTGAGCCACTCCAGCACCCCACTATGATCCTCATTTTTAAAATGTGCATATTATATACAAATATATATTATAAAGTATACGTTTATGTATATATACTTATATTTAAGTATGTTGTGTACAACCTATGAAGCATGTGTGTGTATATATATCCCATATTGTATATTGTATATATTGTATAATATACAATATATATATATACACACATGCCTTACATATTGTAAACATTAATAATATGCATAATAAAGTATCTACCATATTGGTTTTCAATAGCAAATATTGTAGTGGGTATGAATTTTTCTCTACGCTTTTGTGTGTATTAGAAATGTCACTTTTCATTTAAATTTAATTAAGTTTTCTGAGCCCCCATCCTACTGGGCCAACAGTAAATTAAATCTCCTCCATAACTGGGCATCCCAACAGTCTTACATAGTACAGAACATTGGAGAAGGACTTTGATTGTAGATTTACACCAGTCACCATTGATAAGTTTGCATTTGTCCTTTGAAGTTGAGAAGCTCATAGCTTCTATACAATACTGCCATAAAAATCTTAGCAAATAATGGGCCTCATATTTGGCATCCCTAGGTATACTACCCAGTCTTCTACACACACGCATGCACACACACACATACACACACACACATACACATGCACAATATACACACAGCACAAGCACCCCTGTTTTCTTGGTATCCCAATCCACCATCCACTACCTAGTTTAAAGGTTTATTCTCTCGTTATCTTGCTGCTTCCTCTTATTCATTTTCAAAGATCTTACCTCAAGACCTCTCATTCTCATTAATAAGTTGATGCTTTTCAAAAGTCAGAAGTCTTTTGTTTGTAGTAACTTTGGCAACATAAACTATACCCCACCCCAGGCATAAAATGGCCTAACTACCTTCTAGAAACAGGAGAGAAGAACACAAGTATAACTTATTGTGTTTCTCCTAGTAATTCAGAAAAATAAATAATCTACAATATTTAATGATCCAATAAATGATCTTGCCCCACTACTGTTATATCATCTTCAGGCAAAATGGTAAAGTAAATGAAATGGGTCCTTCATTCTGCTTTCTGCTCCATCTTTAGAGTTCCTTACTTCTACCCAGGTGCTCCAAGTCCTCATGGTTCTTGATCCTCCACCAACCCATGCCTATGGTTACCAACTCATACTGGTTTGCCCAGAATAATTATGCTTTTGAAACTGAAATTCCTGCATCCTAGGAGATTCTTTTTTTTTTTTAAGATTTTATTTATTTATTTATTTGACAGAGAGATAGACAGAAGAGCACAAGCAGAGGGAGTGGCAGAGGGAGAGGGAGAAGCAGGCTCTGCACTGAGCAGGGAACCTGATGCAGGACTCGATCCCAGGACCCTGAGATCATGACCTGAGCCGAAGGCAGACACTTAACCATCTGAGCCACCCAGGCACCCCATCCTAGGAGATTCTTCAATCCTAGACAAACAGGGAAGTTTGGTCACCCTAGGCATAACTTGCCTCCTCAGACAGCATTACATGTTTTAGAGCTTCTGCTCCCCTATTAAAATGTATGATCCCTTTGCTAGTTAATCTGATAACAAATTCAAACTAAGGTATAAATTTGTCAACTTTCCCAGATAACATCTGCATTTTAGCTAGCCATACAAATCCTTACATAGTTATTTTAGGCAGTGTAGCAGGGCTGATGCCAGAATTATACCAAAAAACTGAGGAGATTTTAGGACACTTGAAATCTCACCATTTGAGTGTTTTCTAGTTGGCCTGTAAATAGAGCTAATATTTGGGCCTGATAGTATTACAGCTCATTCTCAAACAGCTGGCTTTGAAAATCACCTGAGGATTTTTTTTTAATTTATGGGTACTTTGACCTCACACTAGAACCATTAAATCAAAATTGTTGGGGTTGCAGTGGCCCAGGCTGTGGATTTTGTTTTTAAAGCTCACCAAGTGATTTTAATATTCAGTCAAGGTTGAGAACCACTGTGTTAGAGCATTTGAGAGTTTGGGTAAGCAGACACTCCTCACACACCCTACCTGATTAATAAAATAAAAATGGAAAACTCAGGGCTTCCTTTATTAGAATTTTTAGAAAGACTGATCAATTCCTTCTTGCCTGCCTTATTCCACAATGGAAACATTATAATATTTGCTCCCATATTGATTTGAGAACCAAGAGTCCTATGGTATCCTCGCCATTATCTTTTGCCCACCATTTTTATTATGCCTTATTTATAATTAATATCTAATCCAAATTACATCTAAAATAGAGACCTTTTTTGATATATACATCAGTCTCCCTCCCACAACCTTATTACATGCACTATAGTGACAATCAGCCTCGTGACTTTCCTGATTACAAGACATTCCTGGCAACTTCTGAATCTGGAGATGGTCATAATATTATCACCCCTTTGACCTGCTGATTGTTCTGCTTTTGCTGGGTCTTGATGAGCTGTGTTAAGAAGCCTCTGTTTGATACTTTCTTGCAAATTCAAACAGATGTTTCCCATCTTATGACTCAATGATGCATGATGCAAACTTAAAGCATTAGAATTCAGGACACTTAAGTTTTTAATCAAATTATAAGTCCATGACTTGACTTCTGCAGCACTAGCACTAATAGTAGCAAATAGAATCTTGGCTAAGAGGATTTTAATCTCAGCCTTGACAGAGAAGAACCTACCTGTTTTTCTTAAGAAGCATTTTGCCTTCATTGCCCTCTTAATTCTTTAGAGATCAGAAATGTCATTGCTCAGTGGTGATATGTTGTACTGATAGATAAACTTGCCCATTAGGTTTGGCCCTAGACTACCGTCAAGCTTCCCATAGTGCATCAGACAACTTTCATTACTGACTTAGGTCGGATTGAAATTATCAGGCTAGAGCTAAAATCCCCTGACCCAGTTCATTCTCCCTTAAGGTCATTCTCTAAAGGATTTCATTTCTATTCTTACATAATTTTGATGCAGGAATCTGAGAGTGTTAAGAAGATAGGATATTCAGATGAAAGGAAGATAATCATGAATATGTTTGTCACTTTACATTCCTATAATTTGGGACTTAACCTTACCTCACCTCATCCAAAAACCAATAAATTTCCTATATTGCTAATATTCTCAATTCCTATATTTTATAATAAGTTTTTAGAAATAAAAAATGTCACATGATCTGTGAAACTAGTACTGAGAAGCAGAGATTATTAAAAATGTCAATAAATAGATCTTGGGAAGATGGCATTAGAGTAGGAGGACCCTAAGCTTGCTTCTTCCCACAAATACAACTAGATGACTATCAAATCATACTAAATACTTCATAAATTGACCTGAAGACTGGCAGAACAAACTCCACAACTAAAGGTAGAGAAAAGGCCATACTGAAGAAGGTAGGGAGTGCAGAGATGCAGTTTGGGAGAAAAATGGATCATGGCTTCTGCAGTGGGGAGGAAGCCATGGTCCTTGAGAAGAGTGAGAGACAGCCTAGCACACAGAAAAGCCCACACAGGGAAAACAAATCCCTATAGCAATTGTCTTGGAAAGCAAGAGGGGTCAAATTTCCTGAGTTCTTGCAACCAGAGGGGCTTAAAGCCTGGATTTCTGAAGGCCAGCAGGTGTGGCTGGAATAGATTTCTGAGGACATTGTGCTGCTTTTAGAGAGAAGGCAGGCAAACAACCCACAGACATACAGTGTGGAAACAGCAATCTGAAGTGCCCCTGGGGCACACAGTGGTGAGGTTATTTGTTCCTCTCAGAGAACATTCCAGAGAGACAGCATTCACAGAAAGACCCCTCCAGGAACAAAGGAACCCATCACCACCCATCAGCATAAATACAGGCCACTTCCGGGAACCAGCACAGCACCAACACTTGCTACCTAACTTGCTTACACCAAGCCCTGCCCCTCTGCACTCTGGTGAAACCACTCCTCCCAGTTATGCTGGCACTAACACAGCCTAGGGAGCCCCCTCCCTCAGAAGACTAGCCCAAACCCTTGCTCACACCATGTTTCCCAATGTGAGAGTTTTGCACAGGCTCAGTCAGTTCCAATAGCAGTAGTGATAGGACTCATTTCACAAATAGACCAGATCACACCTCATTAGAATGTGCCACATTCAGGTCAGGGACCAAACACTGCCCACAGTAGACAGAGAGCCTCTGCAGATGACTTGCCTGATGGACAAAGCAGCCAGGACAAAACATCAAAGCATATGCAGCACACATTGGAAACACTACCAGAAGTGCCAGGCTATGGGAAATAGGGAATGCTACACAGCAGGGCATTACAGGACCTCTTCTTCATAAGGCCATTACCCTCAAGAACAGGAGACATAGCTGACTTTCCCTATACATAGAAACAGGCACAGAGACTTAGACAAAATGAGAAGACAGAGGAATATGCCCCAAGTGAAAAAATAGGACAAGGCCACAGTGAGAGATCTAAATGAAACAGATATAAGTAACATGCCTGATAAAGAATGTAAACTAGTGATTATAAGGATACTCACTGGACTTGAGAAAAGACTGGAAGACATCAGTGAGGCCCTAAGCACAAAGATAAGGAATAACATAGTAGAGATAAAGGACTCAATAAACTAAATAAGAAACATGCTTGATGGAATGAACAGCAGGCTCCAAGAAACAGGAACAAATTAGTGATCTAGAAGACAGAGTAATCAAGCTGAACAAAAGAGGGAAAGAATTATGGAACATGAGAATAGACTTAGGGAACGCAGTTACTCCATCAAACATAATAACATTCATATTATAGGAACTCAGAAGAGAAAAAAGGGGGCAGAAAAATTATTTGAAGAAATAATAGTTGCAAACAACTTCCCTGATCTGGGGAAGGAAACAGATATCCAGATCCAGGAGACATAGAGAATTCTTATCAAAATCAAGAAAAGCAGATCTACACAAAGACATATGGTAATTAAACTGGCAAAATATAATGATAAAGAAAAAATGTTAAAAGTGGCAAGACAAACTGAGGGTTACTGGAGGGGAGGGGGGTGGGGGGATAGGGTGGCTGGGTGATGGACATTGGAGAGGGTATGTGTTGTGGTGAGCGCTGTGTATTATGTAAGACTGATGAATCACAGACCTGTACCCCTGAAACAAATAATACATTATATGTTAATAATAAAAATTAAAATAAAATAAAACTTAAAAAAAAATGGCACAACAAAAGAAGACAGTAACTTACAAGAGAAAACCCATAAGGTTGGCAGGGGCTATTTCAGAACAAAATTCCCAAACCAGAAGAAGTGGCATGATATATTCAAAGTGCTGAATGAGAAAAATCTTCAGAATACTCTGAATACTCTGATAGAATACTCTATCCAGCAAGGGTATCATTCCAAATAGAAGGAGAAATAAAGAGTTTCCCAGACAAACAAAAGCTAGAGTTCATGATCACTAAACCAGACCTGCAAAAAATATTAAAATGGACTCTTTGAATGCAGAGGAGAGACCAAAAGTAACAGTATAAAGGTATGAAACACAAAAGCAGTAAAAATGAATATTTCTGTAAAAAAAAAAAAATCAGTCAAGGTGCTCATAAAATAAAAGGATGTAAAATATGACAAGATATACCTAAAATGTGGGGAGGAGAGGAGTAAAGAATGGGTTCAAACTTAAGTGACCAACAACTGAATATAGACTGCTATATGCAGAAGAGATTATATACAAATCTAATGATAACTGTATGTCAGAAACCACTAATAAATATGCAAACAGTAAAGAGAAAGAAATCCAAATATGTCACTAAAGAAAATCAGCAAATCATGAAAGTAAGAAAGAGAAGAAAAGATCAGAGAAAATCTTCAGAAACAACCACAAAATGGGTAATGAAATGGCAATAATGGGGTGCCTGGGTGGCTCAGTTGGTTAAGTGACTGCCTTCGGCTCAGGTCATGATCCTGGAGTCCCGGGATCGAGTCCCACATCAGGCTCCCTGCTCAGCAGGGAGTCTGCTTCTCCCTCTGACCCTCCTCCCTCTCATGCTCTCTGTCTCTCATTCTCTCCCTTGCAAATAAATAAAATCTTAAAAAAAAAGAAATGGCAATAAATATCTATCAATAATTACTTTGAAAATAAATGGACTAAATGCTCCAATCAAATGACATAGGGTAACAGAATGGATTAAAAAAACAAGACCCATCTATATGCTGCCTACAAGAGATTTATTTCAGACCTAAAGACACCTACAGATTGAAACTGAGAGGATGGAGAAACATCTCTCACATAAATGGATGTCTAAAGAAAGACAAACTGGGTATTATATGCAACTAATGAATCACTGGACACTACAACAAAAACTTATTATGTATTATATGCTGGCTAACTGAACATAATTAAAAAAAGAAAGAATAAGTAGTAATACTTATATTGCACAAACTAGACTTTAAAATAACAACTGTAGGGGTGCCTACATGGCTCAGTTGGTTAAGCATCTGCATTTGGCTCAGGTCATGATCCCAGGGTCCTGAGATCAAGCCCCACATCGGGCTCCCTGCTCAAAGGAGAGCCTACCTCTCCCTCTTCCTGCTGCTCCTGCTTGTGCTCTCTCTCTCTCTGTCAAATAAATAAATAAAATCTTTTAAAAAATAAATAAAAAATAAAATAAAATAAAAACTGTAACAGGAGATAAAAAAAGGAAACTATATAATAATAAAGGGGACAATCCAACAAGAAGATGTAACAATAGTAAATATTTATGTATCCAGCACAGGAAGACCCAAATACATAAAACAGTTAATAACAAACATAGAAGTAATTGATAATAATATAATAATGTATTATACTATAATGTGCAATATTGTATAATGTATACAATATTGTATAATACAATAATGTAAGGGTACTTTAATACCCCATTACAACAATGGAAAGATCATCTAAACAGAAAATCAAAAAGGAAACAATGGCTTTGAATGACACACTGGGCCAGAAGATTTAACAGATACATTCAGAACATTCCAGCCTAAAACAGCAGAATACATTTTCTTTTCAAGTGCACATGGAATATTTTCCAGAATAGGTCATATATTAGGCCATAAAACACCCTCAACAAATAAAAAAGATTGAAGGCATATGGCAGCTTTTCTGACTACAACACTATGAAACTAGATGTCAATAACAACAAATCTGAAAAGACCACCAATACATGAAGCTTAAATAAAATGTTACTAAACAATAAACAGTCAACCAGGAAATCAAAGAAAAAGTTAAAAAGTTAAAAAGTACATGGAAACAAATGAAAATGAAAACAAAATGCTCGAAAACATTGGGATTCAGCAAAAGTGGTCCTAACAGTGAAGTTTAAGGCACTACCTCAAGAAGCAAGAAAAATCTCAAATAAACAACCTAATGTTACACCTAAAGAAGCTAGGAAAAGATTAACAAACAAATCATAAAACCAACAGAAGGAAGGAACTAACAGAGATTAGAGCAGAAATAAATGTTATAGAACCTAAAAAAATAAAATAAATGATAGAGCAGATTACTGAAATCAGGAGCTGGTTCTTCAAAAAAATCAGTACAATTGATAAACCTCTAGCCATAATTATCAAGGGAAAAAAAAAGAGAAAGGGCTCAAATAAATATGAAAATTTTAAAAAGAAAATAAAGACAGTTTTGCTACTTCCTTTCCACTCTAAAAAGAAAAAAAAAAAAGAGAGAGGGCTCAAATAAATAAAATCAGAAATGAGAGAAGAGAAATAACAACCAATACTACATAAATACAAATAATTATAATAGCATATTATGAAAAAATATATATCAACAAAGTGAACAACCTGGGAGAAATGGATAAATTCCTAGAATCATATAAACTACAAAAATAGAAACAGGAAGAAATAGAAAATTTGAACAGACCAATAACCAGCAAAGACATTGAATTGGTAATCAAAAAACTCCAAACTGGAGGAGGAGCAAGATGGCGGAGGAGTAGGAGACCTAAAGTTTGTCTGGTCCCAAGAATTCAGCTAGATAGGTATCAAACCATTCTGAACACATACAAACTCAACAGGAGATCAAAGAAAAGAACAGCATCAACTCTCTAAACAGAAAAGCGACCACTTTCTGGAAGGTAGGACGTGTGGAGAAGTGAATCTGAGGTGATATTCGGCAAGATAGACCACAAGAGGAGGGAGCCTCCTCAGCCCACTATCGGCAAGTGAGAGAGCAGCAGAGCACAAAATCAGAACTTTTAGAAGTCTGCTCCACTGAGGGACATGGCTCCAGTGGCTAAGCAGGGGGTGGAACCCTCACTGGGACAGTGTGGCCTCAGGACCCTCAGGGTCACAGGAAGACCAGGGGTGCCTGAGTGCAGCAGAGGTCCCAGGTATCGGAGCAGGGAAGCCACTGCAGAGACGGAGCCGAGGCATGGGCTCTCAGCTCAGGGTTGCCATAAACCATGATAAATGGCATAGTCAGGCCACTGCTCCTCCAGCAGGGACCCAACAAGTGGCAGATCTGGGGAAGCTCCCCTTCCTCCCACGGGAAGAGCGGCGCGGGTGCACACCACAGGAATCTGCTGGGTTTGGAGACTCCAAACGGGGTCGTGTGCCAGAGATAGAAATGCTTGGTCACAGGCCAGGTGAGCACGGAGTGCGGCCGGAGAACAGGGAGATGGGAGTGATTGACTGCTTTTCTCTGGGGGCTCACTGAGGAGTGGAGCCTTGAGTTCTTGGCTCCTTCAGAGTGGAGATTGGGAAGCCGCCATTTTCACTCTTATCCTCCAAAGCTGTACAGAAACCTTGCAGGGAACAAAAGCTCTCGAGAGCAAACCCGAGCAGATTACTTAGTCACAAGGGCAGGGCAATTCTGCCTCTGGCAAAGACATTTGGGAACCAGGGCAACAGGCCCCTCTCCCAGAAGATCAGCAAGAACAGCCAGCCAAGACCAAGTTTACCCATCAATGAGAACAGCAGAACTCCAGCACTAGGAGAATATAGCACATAGAATTCATGACTTTTTTCCCCCTGATTCTTTAGTCTTTAAAAGTTAATTTTTTTAATTTTCTTTTCTTTTTCTTTTTTTTTTTTGAATTTTTCTTTTTCCCTTTTTCAGCCAACATCTTATCAATCCCTTTTCTAAAAATCTTTTTTATTTTCCATTTTTAGAGTCATATTCTATCCCTTCAGAGTAGTTAACCTTATTTTTGGTATATATATATATATATAAGTTGTTCTCTCTTTAAAATTTTGGGATACAGTTGCTTCTAATAGACCAAAATATATCCTAAATCTCTAGTGTATGGATTTGTTCTAATCTCCTGCCTGACCACATTTGCTCCCCCTTTTTTCTTAAATTTCTCTTTCTTTATTCAACCAACTTCTTATCTTATCAATTCCTTTTATAAAATCTTTTATAATTTTCATCTTTACAGTCATATTCCATCCCTTCATTGTATTTAGCCTTATTTTTGTACATACATAGTTTTTTTTTTCTTTAAAATCTTGAGAGGCAGTTTCTTCTAACAGACCAAAATACACCTAAAATCTAGTGTGTGGCACTGATCTATTCACCAGACTGATCATATTTGATCATATTGCTTTTTTATCTTTTTCTTTTTTTTCTTTTTTCTTTCTTTCCCTTTCTTTTCCCCCGGTTTCAGGTCTCTTGTGATTTTTTTAGTGTATATTTTTCTGGGTCATTGTTACCCTGTTAGCATTTTGTTCTCTCATTCATCTATTCTCCGCTGGACAAAATGACAAGATAGAAAAAACCACCTCAAAAAAAAAAAAAAGAACAAGAGGCAGTACCACCTGCCAGGGACCTAATCAATATGGACATTAGTAAGATGTCAGAAATACTGTTCAGAATGACAATTTTAAAGATACTACCTGGGCAAAAAAAAAAAAAAAGATACTAGCTGGGCTTGAAAAAAGCATGGAAGATACTAGAGAAACCCTTTCTGGAGAAATAAAAGAACTAAAATCTAACCAAGTCTAAATCAAAAAGGTTATTAATGAGGTGCAATCAAAAATGGAGGCTCTAACGGCTAGGATAAATGAGGCAGAAGAGGGAATTAGTGATATAGAACACCAAATGATGGAGAATAAAGAAGCTGAGAGAAAGAGAGAAAAACAACTACTGGATCACGAGGGCAGAATTTGAGAGATAAGTGATATCATAAGAAGAAATAATATTAGAAAAATTGGGATCCAAGAGGAAGCTGAAAGAGAGAGAGGGGCAGAAGGTATATTGAAGCAAATTATAGCAGAGAACTTCACTAATTTGGGGAAGGATACAGGCATCAAAATCCAGGAGGCACAGAGAACCCCCCTCAAAATCAATAAAAATAGGTCAACACCCCAACATCTGATAGTAAAACTTACAAGTCTCGGAGACAAAGAAAATCCTTAAAGCACTCAGGAGAAGAGATATGTAACCTACAATGGTAAAAACACTAGATTGGCAACAGACCTATCCACAGACACCTGGCAGGCCAGAAAGGACTGGCAGGATATATTTAGAGCACTAAATGAGAAAAATATGCAGCCAAGAATATTATATCCAGCTAGTCTGTCACTGAAAATAGAAGAAGACATAAAAAGCTTCCAGGACAAACAAAAACTAAAAGAATTTGCAAACACGAAACCAGCCCTACAAGAAATATTGAAAGGGGTCCTCTAAAGCAAAGAGAGAGCCTAAAAGTAACATAGACCAGAAAGGAACAGAGACAATATACAGTAACAGTCACCTTACAGGCAATACAGTGGCATTAAATTCATATCTTTCAGTAGTTACCCTGAATGTAAATGGGCTAAATGCCCCAATTAAAAGACACAGGGTATCAGATTGGATTAAAAAAAAAAAAGACCCATCTATATGCTGTCTGCAAGAGACTCATTTTAGACCCAAAGACACCCCAGATTGAAAGTGAGGGAGTGGAAAACAATTTACCATGCTAATGGACACCAAAAGAAAGCTGGGGTGGCAATCCTTATATCAGACAAATTAGATTTTAAACCAAAGACTGTAATAAGAGATGAGGAAGGACACTATAGCATACTTAAAGGGTCTATCCAACAAGAAGATCTAACAATTGTAAATATCTATGCCCCTAACATGGGAACAGCCAATTATATAAGCCAATTAATAACAAAAGCAAAGAAACACATCAACAACAATACAATAGTGGGGGATTTTAACACCCCCACACTGAAATGGACAGATCATATAAGCAAAGGATCAACAAGGAAATAAAGACTTGAAATGACACACTGGACCAAATGGACTTCACAGATATATTCAGAACATTTCCTGCCAAAGCAACGGAATACACATTCTTCTCTAGTGCCCATGGAACATTCTCCAGAATTGATCACGTCCTAGGTCATAAATCAGGTCTCAAATGGTACCAAAAGACTGGGATCATTCCCTGCATATTTTCAGACCATAGTGCTTTGAAACTAGAACTCAATCACAAGAGGAAAGTCAGAAAGAACTCAAATACATGGAGGCTAAAGAGCATCCTACTAAAGAATGAATGGGTCAACCAGGAAATTAAAGAAGAATTAAAAAATTCATGGAAACAAATGAAAATGAAAACACAACTGTTCAAAATCTTTGGGATACAGCAGAGGCAGTCCTAAGAGGAAAGAATATAGCAATACAAGCCTTTCTCAAAAAACAAGAAAGGTCTCAAATACACAACCTAACCCTACACCTAAAAGAGCTGGAGAAAGAACAGCAAATAAAGCCTAAACCCAGCAGAAGAGAAATAATAAAGATCAGAGCAGAAATCAATGAAATAGAAACCAAAAGAACAGTAGAACAGATCAATGAAACTAGGAGCTGTTTCTTTGAAAGAATTAATAAGATTGATAAACCCCTGCCCAGACTTATCAAAAAGAAAAGAGAAATGACCCAAATAAATAAAATCATGAATGAGAAGAGAGATCACAACCAACACCAAAGAAATACAAACAATTATAAATGGGCAGAAGACATGAACAGACATTTCTGCAAAGAAGAGATCCAAATGTCCACCAGACATTATGAGCAACTATATGCCAGCAAATTAGACAATCTGCAAGAAATGGATGCATTCCTAGAGGTGTATCAACTACCAAAACTGAACCAGGTAGAAATAGAAAACCTAACAGACCTATAACCACTAAGGAAATTGAAGCAGTCATCAAAAATCTCCCAAAAAACAAAAGCCCAGGGCCAGATGGCTTCCCAGGGGAATTCTACCAAACATTTCAAGAAGAATTAATACCTATTCTTCTGAAACTGTTCCAAAAAATAGAAATGGAAGGAAAACTTCCAAACTCATTTTATGAGGCCAGCATTACCTTGATCCCAAAACCAGACAAAGACCCCATCAAAAAGGAGAATTACAGACCAATATCCCTGATGAACATGGATGCAAAAATTCTCACCAAAATACTAGCCAATAGGATCCAACAGTACATTAAAAGGATTATTCACCATGATCAAGTGGAATTTATCCCTGGGATGCAAGGTTGGTTCAACATCTGCAAATCAATCAATGTGATACAGTACATTAATAAAAGAAAGAACAAGAACCATATGATCTTCTCAATAGATGCAGAAAAAGCATTTGACAAAGTACAGCATCCTTTCTTGATCAAAACTCTTCAGAGTATAGGGATAGAGGATCCATAGCTCAATATCATAAAAGCCATCTATGAAAAACCCACAGCGGATATCATTCTCAATGGGGAAAAACTGAGAGCTTTCCCCCTAAGGTCAGGACCACGGCAGGGATGTCCACTATCACCACTGCTATTCAACATAGTACTAGAAGTCCTAGCCTCAGCAATCAGAACACAAAAAGAAATAAAAGGCATCCAAATCAGCAAAGAAGAAGTGAAACTCTCACTTTTTGCAGATGATATGATACTTTATGTGGAAAATTCAAAAGACTCCACCCCAAAACTGCTAGAACTCATACAGGAATTCAGTAAAGTGGCAGGATATAAAATCAATACACAGAAATCAGTTGTGTTTCTATACACCAACAAGACAGAAGAAAGAGAAATTAAGGAGTCAATCCATTTACAATTATACCCAAAGCCATAAGATACCCAGGAATAAATCTAACTAAAGAGGCAAAGGATCTGAATTCAGAAAACTATAAAATACTCATGAAAGAAATTGAGGAAGACACAAAGAAATGGAAAAACGTTCCATGCTCATAGATTGGAAGAACAGATACTGTGAATATGTCTATGCGACCTAGAGCAATTTACACATTTAATGCAATCCCTATCAAAATACCATCAACTTGGGGCGCCTGGGTGGCTCAGATGGTTGGGCGTCTGCCTTGGGCTCAGGTCATGATCCCAGGGTCCTGGGATCGAGTCCCGCATCAGGCTCTCTGCTCCTTGGGAGCCTGCTTCTCCCTCTGCCTCTCTCTCTCTCTGTCTCTTATGAATAAATAAATAAAAATCTTTAAAAAAAATAAAAAATAAAAAAATACCATCAACTTTTTTCAAAGAAATGGAATAATCCTAAAATTTGTATGGAACCAGAAAAGACTCCGAATAACCAGAGGAATGTTGAAAAAGAAAAGCAAAGACAGTTGCATCACAATTCCAGACTTCAAGCTCTATTATAAAGCTGTCATCATCAATACAGTATGGTACTGGCACAAAAACAGACACATAGATCAATGGAACAGAATAGAAAGCCCAGAAATGGACCCTGAACTGTATGGTCAACTAATCTTCAACAAAGCAGGAAAGAATGTCCAATGGAAAAAAAGATGGTGTCTTCAACAAATGGTGTTGGGAAAAATGGACAGCCACATGCAAAAGAATGAAACTGGACCATTTCCTTACACCACACACAAAAATAGACTCAAAATGGATGAAAGACCTAAATGTGAGACAGGAATCCATCAAAATCCTTGGGGAGAACACAAGCAGCAACCTCTTCAACTTCAGCCGCAGCAACTTCTTCCTAGAAACATCGTCAAAGGCAAGGGAAGCAAGGACAAAAATGAACTATTGGGACTACATCAAAATAAAATGCTTTTGCACAGCAAAGGAAACAGTCAACAAAACCAAAAGACAACCAAAAGAATAGGACAAGATATTGGCAAACGACATATCAGATAAAGGGCTAGTATCCAAAATCTATAAAGAACTTATCAAACTCAACACCCAAAGAACAAATAATCCAATCCAGAAATGGGCAGAAGACATGAACAGACATTTTTCCAAAGAAGACATCCAAATGTCCACCATACACGTGGAAAAGTGCTCAACATCACTCGGCATCAGGGAAATCTAAATCAAAACCGCAGTGAGATATCACCTCATACCAGTCAGAATGGCTAAAATTAACAAGTCAGGAAACGACAGATGTTGGCAAGGATGCAGAGAGAGGGGAACCCTCCTCCACTGTTGGTGGGAATGGAAGCTGGTGCAGCCACTCTGGAAAACAGTATGGAGGTTCCTCAAAAAGTTGAAAATAGAGCTACCCTACAACCCAGAAATTGCACTACTGGGTATTTACCCCAAAGATACAAATGTAGTGATCCGAAGGGGCACCTGCACTCCAGTGTTCATAGCAGCAATGTCCACAATAGCCAAACGATGGAAAGAGCCTAGATGTCCATCAACAGATGAATGGATAAAGACGATGTGCTATGTATATAAAATGGAATATTATGCAGCCATCAAAAAATGAAATCTTGCCATTTGCAACAATGTGGATGGAACTAGAGGGTATTATGCTAAGCGAAATAAGTCAATCAGAGAAAGACAAATATCTTATGATCTCACTGATAGGAGGAATTTCAGAAACAAGACAGAGGATCATAGGGGAAGGGAGGGAAAAATGAAATAAGATTAAACCAGAGAGGGAGACAAACCATAAGAGACTCTTAATCTCAGGAAACAAACTGAGGGTTGCTGGAGTGGAGGGGGTGGGAGGGATGGGGTGGCTGGGTGATGGACATTGGGGAGGGTAGGTACTATGGTGAGTACTGTAAATTGTGTAAGACTGATGAATCACAGACCTGTACCTCTGAAACAAATAATATATTATATGTTATTAAAATTTTTTTTAAAATAAAGGGGGGAAAACAGCCCTAACAATATATATGCTCTGCCCTAGCAATTTCTCTCCTAGAAATGTGTAATTAAGAAAAACTATAGAAGTGAAAAAAATGGGAAAATATTAACCACAAAACTGTTAATTACAGTATTTGATAATACAAAAAAATTAGAAACAACCTATTTGCATAATTATAGGGGGATTAGTTAAATTATTGTCAATCCATATGATAAAATAAAGCCACAAAATACATTGTAAAAGTTTATCTAAAGAGATGAGAGATGAAAAATTCCCATGATATATTAAATGAAAAAGCAAGTTAATAAAAAATATGACCCCACTTTTATAAAATTATGTTAAAATGTTGGCAGTAGTGCCTCTTGATGAAATTGAGTGATTTTTATTTACTTTTTTCTTGTTTGTACTTTTTATAATTATTATTTATTATTTTTAAATGAGAGCAAAATGTTATTTAAAAAAGAGGAGGCCTGAAATTTTGCCCAGGGACTGGCTCACAGAAAGAAAATAAAAAGTATTTTTAATTAGACTTCCTGATCATTTTCTAGAAATGTTAGCGAGATGAAATAACATGATCAGAGGTTGACTAGAATTCTGCACACAAATTTTCAATCAATCAATAAATCACAGCCATAAAATATTTCAACTTTCAGTAGTTTGAAATTATTCCAACATGACATTACTTAATGCTGAAAGCATCAGTATTTAACAACATATGGATTATATAATATTGCTAGTTGACTTTAAATGAAAAAAATAACAAGTATGAAGTAAAAGGAAGATATTATTTAGAATTTGGGCAAAGGTTGAGAGTAGGATGACATAAAAGGTTTCTACCTGTCTTCTTGGGCTACACTTCTTATCTAATCTCAAATATTTCTTATTTGCAGTCAAATAATACATCATCATAAATTTTTCTACTGTCCCCTGCCATTTTTCATTTTTACCCAAAACTGAATCCTAAAACCCATTTTGGTAAAATAATTCAAAATGTTAGTTTCCTACTGGGATGTATACGCTTGGTCAGTAAACATCCTTTTTATTGATACACTTGTTCTCATAGAGATTTCAAGCTGAGCTTTATCATCTTGTCCAGTATATGGCTTAAAGTTTTCTAAGCACAAGTATTTGAGAATAAGCTAGTAAAGATCATCCTTGTGAATCAGCAATCCCAAATTTTATTAAAAATAAGTTTTCCTTTTAAAATCATACTGCTGTCAATCACCGATAGATATATGACTTATTCTTTGAGGAACTTAAAGAGAAAGAACATGATATCCAGGCTAGAATCCAAGCTATCAGTCAAGATACATTAGGTTCTACTAATATGATAGTAACAAAAATCACAAATGTCAGTGGCTTAAAACAACAAAGGTGTTATTTCCTGCTCATGCTACATTTCTACCATGGGTTGCTGGAGGTGGAAGTGGTGGAGAAAGGGTGCTCTTCTCATTGTAGTTACACAGATATCTCAGAAATTCAGGCTGGCAGAACAACCACCATTCTTGAACATCTCCAGTCACAGAGGCAGAAGGAAAAGAAACATCTCCCTCAGGCAATTAAATGTTCTGGCTCTCTGGCTCCGAAATAAGGTATGTCACTTTTGTTCACAACCCACTGGCCAAAACTAATCACATAGTTCCACCAAACCATGAGGGAGCCAGGAAGCACAATCCTACAATGGGCCCAGAAAAGGAGGGGAGCAATAATTATTTGCAAAAAAAAAAAAAAAACACCAAAGACTACCATACCAAGTTTTATTTTTCAGTTATTTCAATTTCCATTTGTCAAACTGTTTTTGTTTGTGTGTGCATATATATGTGACAAGAAGATGTTTTATACATACATATGACACATCATTCTCCCCATCCTTATTTTTCTTTTTCTACTTTTTCTTCATCCTTTTCAGCTTGCCTATTTGATAATTTAGTCTTTCAACAAATATTGCTATTGTGCAGTAATAACTTTGGGAATAATACTAATTAAAAACTGCCATGCTGTATTTCATGCTGTATTAGGTTAGATCATTTGAATGGAAGATTGGTAGGTGGCTGAATGAAGGCTTTAAAATGGCTAGAAATCCTACATAAAGAGTTACAAATAAACTCACTCTGTAAGTAAGGGCCACTACCACATATCAATGAACAGAAGTAAGATACTAGACAAGATGTCAAAACAGGATTTCAATACCATTGAACAAATCAAAGATCCAGGTACTGAAACTGAAGTACAAGCATTGAGCTTAGTTACAAGACATAAGTAAAGGGCCCAGTTGGGAAAAAATTAGGCACTAGAAGAGAAGCACAGTCAATGTGTTGCTGAAATATAGAAGAACTAGACCAGACCTCCTTACTCCCTTCTGATAAGAAACAGACTTAGTGGTCCCAGACTATGGCAAAGCCATTCCTGATTGCTGTATCATTCCTGATTCCTATGACTATGCATAAATAGTCATAGGAACTGAAAGGATATGGAAGTAAATTGCCAAGCAGATGGCCTCCACCAGAAGTACCAAACTGAAATGTCCAACATAAGCCAAGCAAGCATAACAAATTAAACTGGTCTGATATAGGACAATAAGTGCTAAGAATCTTGTACTACAACCAAGTATAACACTTGCCTACTTATACTCCCTTTTAAAATAGTGTGAAGACCAAGCAAAACCTGTCCATAGCTAGAACAATGCCATCAGTTTACAACTACTGACCTGGTATATGTAGCCTGGTCCCTCTGCCTTATTTCATCTTTTCAGTTTCAGCTTATTTACCCCCATAATCTCCAGAGACTATATTTGGGCCACATGCCTCTAGATTTCTTGTATTACCCATTGCTTTAGAAACAAAATGAACTTTGACATCCTGCATTGTTTCTCCATTAATTTGTAGCCTAGTTCTTTCCTATTCACCTGGTATCTGAGCAAACTTTTATCCTGACCATTGGTTTTTTACATATCATGAGCCTGGTTTATTGCTTTGATTCTGATTCAGTCATTTTCTGATTCCTTACTACAGTCTATTTCCTAAAACTTTGCTTAAAACTAAACTTTTCCAGTTCTAGCTTCTTGACTGGCACCCATAATTTGCTACAGCAATATGATGGAACATTTGTTGGATACCTACTGTGTGCCAAGATTGACCACAGTGTGAGTTTGAATGAAAATTGTGAATGCACTCTTCCAAAGCCTAGGTTTCTTCTCCCACTCACTTCACTATAAAAACTGGCATTTTTCTGACCTTTAAATTACCTTTTAGCTATAGCAGATTTCTCTCTCTCTTGAAGACATAGCAATTGGTGAATGTTGGTTTGAGCAAATCAGCAGGAGACACTAATTAAGGTGGTGGTAGTTTTTTAGTCACTACCTGGAAACAGCATTATAATGTAGAAGTCATACTGAAATTCCCAAAATTAGTTAGCTTGATAGCTAAAGAGAGGAGATATACTTTTTTGGATCCATTCATACCAAAAGAAAGTGATTCTTAATCTTCTCTTTCCAGTAAAATCTACTAAATTAAATGCAAGAAAAAACACACTATGAAAAAAGAGATACAAATTCTAACATCCTGTAAAGTATCACCCAATTTCAGTCTTGAGAAAATCAAGACCCATGTAGGAATTGTTGCACAAAATTCTTGTCAACAACACTCTTTTCAAGCTGTTTTGTGAAATATTTTTTCTTGCCAATGGGAACAAAAGAATGTGCAGGTGTGTGTTAGTCTTTGAGGTCTAGCAGAAAATCGGCCCCCACCTATAGTTTCCAGGTGCAGAAAAAAATCAAGGCATGACTTGTGAGCTGTGACCGTTAGTTAGCGCACTGAGTCAAAGCGCTTGGGAAATTCCCTTTCAGGAGTTGCCAGAGCTTGGTCTGTAAGGAGACTGACGGCAACACTGATCTGTGGGTGTGGCTAAAAAGATAATAGGGAGATTAACAATCCCTTTTACATTGGGTGAGCTGAAAACTGTTCATTGACTAGTGGCAGCAACTGCTGTATTGAGAACTAGACTTGTCACTCTTTGTCTTGGATTTCTAGCCAGTTCAAAGCTTTGACTGAGCTGCTTTCCTATCTCTCATTCAAAGAGTTTGGCCTGGGGGATAGAATACTTGGCAGCTTTTAATTAGTGCTCTGCCACTCTGCAAGTGCTTGTGCCACACAACCCTAATCACCACTTTCCAGAACATTCACCTGTTCATTTTTTTGGACCTTTACCTTGCTGAATAGACCAGGAACTCTTGCCTCTTTTAGCTATTGTGTGATCTAATTCTGGTCCTTTGAACCTATAGTATCCACCTAAAAACAATGTTCTTTAATGATGAGTCACAGATACCTATTTAATTGATGGAAATAATTTTGGAAATCATTCTCCCCATACTCATTCTGAACCTCTGCCCTGTTTCTGTTAAGCTTTGAACCTTGCCTTAACCTGCCTTTGGTCTCTAAATTTGGCATTTAGACTTGATAGTTTTGATGTTATAATCTCAGGTTTCCCTGGTTTCCCTTCAGTTCCTTGTGCCTGTGCTATCTTCAGCTGATGCCCCTTCTACAGATATAATCTTAAAAACTCTGAAAATAATTCTCATCTTTTGATTAGCACCATAACCCTAAGTTCCTCAGATAGTTCAGTTCCTCTGAAAAGCAGAAGTTATGGATACATCTGTCAGTGTATTCTCCTGCCTCCATGTCTAAAGGTCTTCCCATCACTTGCTTCCTTGAAAAGAGCTCAAGTTTTGGAGTCAAGGTTACCTGAAAGTTTAAATAGTAGTTCACCTTTGAATAACTACATCATCTTAGACAAGTTACTTCACCTCTCTGAGCCTTGGTTTCTGTAAAATGAGGAGGTGATTCCCTCTTATCAAGATCATATGACAGTTTTAACTATTTGCAAGGCATCTGGTATGTTGTAGGCAATCAATAAATGTTAGTGTTCTTCTCTGAGCTAATCTTATAGTTCTGCCCCACTTTGGGAGTGCATGCAGCCTTCAAGATTCAGCCCTCTGGTGCATGACCCCTCCATCCCACCCACAGTTAACAAAAGTATAATTCCAACACCATCAGAAACCTGGAATTTTGTAGATACTAAAAGAAGAAAAGTATTCATAACAGAAGTACACAGAAAAAAAAATGGCAACCTAAGTAATGAATTTTTATACACTGTGCATTTGAATAGTAGCAAATTCCAAGCATGAATAATCTGGAGAGTGTAAATAAAGATAAGTGGGAGCACCTCTCTTAGGGAGACCTAAGAGAAAAGGATAGTGATAGCTGATAGTAGGCAATTACTCTAAAAGGATCTTGATACCAACTGTGTCTGGATGAGCTGAGAGGGAGGCATCTCTATTGAATAAGTTTATTTACACAAATATATCAACAGGTTAAAATTTAAAATCTTTAGTAAAATAAGGTGATGATAGAAAATCCATGGAATGCTCAGTATTCAGCACAAATGATTATTACATATGCTTCAATGTCAATATATAGGAACCTTATTCACATTACTGTTAAACCAGGGATTTTCCATCGTAAATCAAATGAGATAATGTTAGAGAGTTATGGGGTTTTGTAAGTTATGTGAATTTTAATTAATTGCAACTCTTAGGTTACACTAATCTGGATGCCACAGGAAGACATACCTGTCGTTTGCCTAACATGTATTTGGTAAAACTCTATCATAAATAAAAAACTTAAAATAAATAAATAAATAATAAATAAATAAATAATACCTCATAACAAGCCAGATCATTCCCAACTACTCGCTGCACATTTATTCAACAGATATTTCTCACAAAATTTTGGAATCTTGTATATTTTAAGCATTTAGAATGTGGTTACTTAAGAATAAATTGTGATGTCTCCTAACCAAGACAGAGTTGCATGTAATGAACTAACTTCCCCATTAAAAAAATAGGAAATCTAAATAAAATACAGAAAATGTCTGACGGCTTTAAAGGAATTCCAATGTAGTCAGGATATAAGGGGGCCAAGATCCCAGACAGAAGGGAAACTCACTGAGGCGGGACCAGTATTCTGTATGCCTTGGATTATTTGCTGATTCTTAAGTTGCACAGAGCTAGAAACTAAGCTGATCAGAAAGCAGTCAAAGCACTCAGTAAATTTATCATCTGTTCAACAGACCTGGGTAGACAAATTTGGAGTTCAATACCTTCAAAAGAGGAGGACTCTAAGAAACTCACCTGGCTCAATTGGGACCCCTTGAGAGAAAGACCGTAGGAATGAAAAAAAAAAAAAAAAAACAACAGAACTAGGCCAAAGTTTATAATATTTGAAATCCAGCCTTGATTCAGCTCAGCTCATGACCAGATTAAGTAATCAGCTCCTACTCTGGCTACTTGTCAAAAGATAAAGTTTATCCTCTCTTGAAGAATATCACATTATACAGAACCTCTATAGTTTTTCATGCATAATATCTAGCATTCAATCAAACATGGATTTAATGGAAGCAGCTGAATAGAAGATTAGTGTACCAGGAGATAAATTAGTAAGAAATATCCAGGCTGAATTATGGTAACAATAAAGAATGAAAAATACAGAAGTTTATAAGAAACGTAGAATATGATGAAAAGACCTAACATATTTCTAATTGTCATCTCAGATAGGGAGGAGAAAAAGAATTGGGCAGAAGCAATATTTAAAGAAGTAATAATCAGGAATTTTCTAAAGAATTGGTTGAAGACATCAAACCAATGGGTTACGGAGTCCTTCAAATTAAGCAGAAAAAATACAAAGGAATGCACATCTAAGCATACTGGAGTAAAACAATTTAAAATTAAAGGAAAAGAAAATCTTAAAAGCATCTAGAGAAGAAAAACAGAATGATTGTTTTCAAATGAACAGTAAGTCTGACAGCCAACTTTCTCCATAGAATGATGGAAGCCAGAAGATAATGGAATATCTTTACAGTACTAAATGAAAATTCTCATTTTAAGATGCTATGAGCCAACCTAGAATTCTATATTCAGAAAAAAAATAGCCTTCAAAACTGGAAACAAAATTAAGACATTTAAATACAAATAAAACAGGTTTTGTAACAAATATACTCACACCAAAAAAAAAAAAAAAATCCCAAAGACGGTTTCAAATGGGTACACAGAAATTCAAAAAAAGAATAAAAAGCAATTGAAAGGTTAAATGTGTGGATAATTATAAGTCATATTGGATATATGAAACAATAATAGTACTTTGTGGAGGGGCGCCTGGGTGGCTCAGTCGTTAAGCGTCTGCCTTCGGCTCAGGTCGTGATCCCAGGGTCCTGGGATCGAGCCCCACGTTGGGCTCCCTGCTCAGTGGGGAACCTGTTTCTCCCTCTCCCACTCCCCCTGTTTGTGTTCCCTCTCTTGCTGTGTGTCTCTCTCTGTCAAATAAATAAATAAAAATCTTAAAAAAAAATAGTACTTTGTGGAGTTTAAAATCTACACGGAATCAAAATAAATGACAATAATGCAAATGTAGGAGAAGCAACTGGAATTATATTATAAATATTAAAAGTATTATAAGGTCCTATGATTGTTGAGAAATAACCAAATACTAAATTATATTAGAGTCTATATGGTGAATGATGTAATCTTTTTTTTTTTTTAAGATTTTATTTATTTATTTGAGACCGAGAGAATGAGAGAGAGAGAGCACATGAGAGGGGGGAGGGTCAGAGAGAGAAGCAGGCTCCTTGCTGAGCAGGGAGCCCCATGCAGGACTCGATCCAGGGACTCCAGGATCATGACCTGAGCCGAAGGCAGTCGCTTAACCAACTGAGCCACCCAGGCGCCCAATGATATAATCTTATTATACATACTAAAATAACAGTAAAAGGCTATATAAATAGCAGGCAATTACAGGGTGAAATGGAATAATAAAAAATATTTATCTGATTCAAAAGAAGGCAAAGTGGAAGGAAAATATTACAGGAAACATTGAATAAATAAAAGCATAAGCAAATTACAAGATTAATAATTAAACCCAAATAAATAAGTAATTACATTAATTGTCATAGGACTAGATACTCCAAAGAATAGTGGAGAAATACAGGTGCTTAATATGGAAAACTATTAGTATTTCTAAGAATGGTCCACTGCAACTGTAGTTGACCTCGGAGATGGGTCTAGGGTTTGTGAAACAGCATCAACAACATTTGGTACATCTGGGGCACCTGGGTGGCTCAGTCAGTTAAGCATCTGACTTTGGCGCATGATCCCAGGGTTCTAGGACGGAGCCCTGTGCCAGGCTCTCTGCTCAGCAGGGAGCCTGTTTGTCCCTCTCCTTCCACCCCTCCCCCCCACATGTGCTCGCTCTCTCTCTCTCTCTCTCTCTCTATCAAACAAATAAATAAAATATTTCTTAAAAAGACAAAAAAACAACATTTGGTACATTAGCAAGTCCACTCTTTGTTATATATATCCATGTGTGTACCAAAGACATGCATATGTGCAGCAAAGACATGCACAAGAATGTTCATGAGATAAAATCTGGAAACAACCCAAATATCTATAAATACTAGAGTGGATAAGTGAATTGTGGCATAGTCATATGGTAAAACACTATACAGTGAAGAGAACAAATTATAGCTACACCCAATAATATAGTTAAATCTCTCAGATAATATTTGACTAAAAAAGCCAGATACAAGAGTATATATGATTTATTTCAATGAATTTCAAAAAAAACTGGCAAAACTAATCAATTGGAATATGTCATAATAATGATTTGGGGAGAAAGAGTAGTGACTGAGAGGGGACATCAGCTAAGATATTAGTAATGAACTATTTTTATTTCAGCAGTAGTTTTGTATGTTAATTTTGCTAAGAATTCACAACCCTAGCATACACTAATGATTCATGAATTTTTCAGTATGCATATTTTACTTAATATGAAGTTTATTAAAACAAGAATCATTCACATAGGAAGGTTAATATATGGTAGGGCATTTCAATCACTCTTATTCTTTCAATAATTATTTATGGAGCACCTATCATAAACCAGTTAGCACTATAGCATTAAGAAGCAAGTATAAATACTGGTTCAGGCAGTTTTATTTTTGTGAACTTTGCAAATAAGTTCTCTGAACCTTATCTTCTGTTAAAAGAAGCAGATTGTGCCTAATGAGCTCTAGAGTCTCCTCCTATTTTAAGATGCTATAAGTAAGTAATATGATTAAAAATCTGGGGGCCCCTGGGTGGTTCAGTCAGTTAAACATCAACTCGATTTCAGCTCAGGTCATGATCTCAGGGTCACAAGATGGAGCCCCACATTGGTCTCCATGCTAGGTGTGGAGCCTGATTAAGATTCTCTCTCTCCCTCTCCCTTGCCCCTCCCTTCTGCTTGTGTGCATACACACTCTCTCTCTTTAAAAAAAAAAAGAATCTGTAATGGTAGTTTTATTTTATCATTAGCTACAGGCTGAAGGTGTCTTTGTCCACCACTACAAAAACACTCTGCTCTTTGCCCTTCTTCAAGGGAATGGGAAAAAAGCCATTTCCAGTGTCTTTGCTCTTCTTTCTGAAAAACTGGCCAAGTATCTGTGCTGCTTTTTATCCTGAGAATCACTGGTTCAGGCTTGTCACTGTTTCCATACTGCAGATAGTCAGTGAGTCTTCAAAGATATATATGCTCACTGGAAAGAATGTACTCAAAATATGTTATTCTTCCCCCTTTGTGTAACTAAGAAACAAGCAAATGGATTTAATTTTAACTTTCAATGGGATTTAGCCTCTGAGTTAAGACCATAGCTATTAAGCTTAGTCCAAAATAAAAAATGTGTTATTGGTCTGTGAATTAAACCAGTGAGATAAATGAAACTGCCTTTATAAATGATCGTTCTAGTATTCTCACTTGTGATCCTGTATCTCATGATATGCATCTGCAGCCAGATCAAGCACAACAGCATGTGTTGTATACATTCAAAACGATGGTTCAACTAAAGAGGAGACTTCTATAGGTCTGTGGTGCCAGACTTCCACATAGAGAAAATAGTGAACTGCTTACATAGGACAGCACCCTAAGAGAAGGTGTAGGAGTAGAAGGTAGTCACTGACATTGTAGTCCATGGGGAGGAGATACCCGATAAGCCTGGCCCGTAGGTTGGCCCCACTAAGAGTGGAAAATTGCCATAGCATCATCAGGGTGAAGCTAAAGAAGTAATACTGAGTCTGGATCTCTCTGACCATTAGCAGCTCCCAGCTGTTCCACACACAGCCCACACACAAGATGGGAAGATCAATCTCCCCTGGGAACAATACCAGGTCAATCTCAGGCCATATATGATTTGAGGTCTTCTAAAAAAAACTTTAAATCAACCCAAAATACAACAGTTTTTAATCAATCTAGAGAAAAATCTGAGGTCAAATTCAAGACATTGGCTTATACTGGAAAAAGAGATCAAATCCAGAAGTCATGTAATGAAGCTAGAGTAGAAATACATGGAGCTAGACTAGATAAGAGTGTTCAAGCAGAAACTAAAAGTCTCAGTATACAGGCAAGATTCACACAGGTGTTTCTGTTCTGGAATGCATTCCAGAGTGAGAGGTCAGACTATCATCTTAAGAATCTAATGAGATCTACTTAACAAAATAAGTAGACTGTAAAGGAAAATCGAGGGAGAAGATAACGAATTAGGAAATGCCTGCCTTTGTAGGTTTTTTCCCTAATGAAACCATCTTTCTAGGTAGAACTGATAAAATTGGGCAAATGTATGCTACTTTCTGTTGTGCAAAATTCTTCATAGATATCTTGTATTTCTGCACATCTAGTGAGCAAAAGCACAAACTGCCATTGTTCTATACTACCTTTAAATGGATGCTTGTATAGTTAACAGTGTTAAAAGACAGAGCTAGTGTCTCCCTCTGAAACAAAAGTAATATATACTTACTGCCAATTTTAAAAGATTTGAGTTCCCTAAACTCAGGATTCCTCTCCTGTAACCAATCCACTATATGTGCAGATATTACCTAACCCTCTTTATATTGCCCTGTGGGAACTGGGGCTTAGGAAACTGGTGCAAGGAAATGTTGGTATTCTGACCACCACCATTGCTGTGAGTAATAAAATCCTTTGTCTCTGACCCAGGAATTTTGTGTCTTTTAACAGTATATATGAAACTATATCAACTTACAAGCAGGGTAAAATCTCAGACACACAATTCTTGATAATTCCTAAGGGAAGTCTCTTGAAGTGCCTGTAGTTGGGATCCATTTCACCCTCCTAGGCAATTATAATAAAATAATAATAATAATAATAATAATAATAATAATAATAATAATAATAATAAAAGAAGCTACTACATTTTAAACATTTATTATATGACAGATTGGTGGCTGTGTTTTTGGCAGTGGTGGTTGCTGCATGGATATTCTCAGTTGGTAAGGTGAATTATCTGATTAATTTGACTAGTGAACAAGACAAGATAGAATCTTATAAACAATAGAAGATAGGTCAAATTAACTGTTTTGGGGAGTTTTGATAAAATAACAATCACCTATAGTTGAATAATTACTGTCAGGTCCTGCACTGATCATATCATATATTTTTATATAAGATCTTGTTTGATCTTCACAGAAACCTCATGAGGTAGGTACTATCATTGTTGCCATTTTAAGCTTATGGAAACTGAGACTTAGTTAAATGGCTAGCCCAAGGTCATACAAATTCTAAGTGACAAAGATCTGACAAATGTCAACTTTATCAAGGTTGATGTAACTTACTTATTATTAGCCATTAATAATAAGTAAGATGTTCAAATAATAGATAACAGTTTCATTTATCTTATTTTGACTAGCTTGTGTTTACTGCTACATTTAAATTTTGCATCCAAGGCAAATCCCTCACTTCCCTTGTTGTAGTCTCATCCTTAGATATAATTACCATTTAATAAATATTTGTTTCCGGAATAGATAAATGTATGAACAGCCTTGATACAGTGGTTGCATTGGCTGGCTCGATAAATAATTGCTACTGAATGAATGGATGAATGAATATTTACTGAGTGTCAGGCATTGAGATAGAAACTTTTTGTACTTTGTCCAGTCTCTTAGCCACACTCCTAAGCAACCCACTATACAGGTACATTTTTAAAAAGAAGGGGACCTGATCAAGGTTAACATGAGTAATAAGTTGATATCATTTATAATCTGATATGATGTGAATAAAAAAGGGCACATCACTTCTGTAGTATTCTTCCACCAAATCCATGACTGCAATTCAATCATGGAAATCATCAGCTAAATTTCAAATTGGCGGGGCACCCGGGTGGCTCAGATGGTTAAGCGTCTGCCTTCGGCTCAGGTCATGATCCCAGGGTCCTGGGATCGAGCCCCACATCGGGCTCCTGGCTCAGCGTGGAGCCCGCTTCTCCCTCTCCCTCTGCCTCTCCCCCTGCTCATGCTCTCTCTCTCTCTGTATCTCTGTGTCTGAAATGAATAAATAAAATCCTTAAAAAATAAATAAAATTTAAAAATAAATTTCAAATTGACCATTTTACAAATTACCCTGCTCAGTCAGTACTCTTCAAAAGTGTCTGTCATAAAAAAAAAAAAAAACAAGAAAAGACCAAAAAAGCCACAGATTGTAGGAAACTAAGGAGACATGATGAATAAATAAAATATGAAATCTTAAAATGCATCCTGAATGGAAAAACGACATTGGCAGGAAGACTGGTGAAATCCAAATAAAGTCTACAGCTTGGTTAGTAGTAATGTACCAATGTTAATTTTTTAGTTTTGATAAATTCACCATGGTCATATAAGGTGTTAACATGAGGGGAAGGTGAGTGAAAGATATATGAGAACTTTCTCTACTATTTTTACTATTCTTTTATAAATGTAAAATTATTTCAAAATAAAAAGCTAAAATAAGGAAGGGAACAGGCAAAAAGGACCACTTTACTAGCAGTTAGAGATTCAGGTGAGAAGCATAAAGATCTCTAAGCGAGATGAAAGAGTATCTAAATCAACACACACACACGCCATAAGCCTGTCTAGAGTTATGAAGTTTCTGTTCTACAAACTTCTGAAATAGACTTTTAGAGGCTGTTAGCCCTGCTAGACTCTCTTTTTCCAGTTCTATAACTATCATCATTATGCTTCTTCCTGTAGTGTTTTAGTCAAAGACAAAATCAAATGAAAAAACAGACAACAAAGTGCAATCCCAACAACATCCCCCTCCCAACCCACTCCTGATGATTATCAAACTGCTTCACATTCTTTTAGACTTTGAATGTGCATACTGGCTTTCTGAGTTCTAAGAGGCATTAGATCTTCCTGAAAATCCTAAAGGCAGTTGTAAGAAAAAGAGGTATATTATAGACTCTCCCAATGAAGTGTGTTTTGCTTCATTTAAGACACTTTGGAAATTAAAGTTGTTGTAAGAGGTAATGCTCTGAAGAAAAATAAAAGGTTGGCCTATAGCTGATATTCCATAGTAGCTGCGTGGCCATCTGGTTTGGATTTGAATCATCCTTATTGATTTGCAGGAAAATGAAATACTGAAATCACCATGTAGCTTTAAATTCCAAATCCATGTCAGTTTTGTCAAGTGCTGCCCCATCTGTAGAGGGAAACAGCATGAGGCAGCCTGGCTCCAGCCTGACTCAAGCTGTAGCATATTTGCCTGTGTCTGTTATTGACAGTTCCATTACCAGCTTGTTTTGTTGAGCCAGATTGCAACCTTTAATGTAGCCCATGTCTTTCATGGCACAGGTCTTTTGAACAGGAAATTATTACATAAGTAACAGCCAAGACAACATTAATTATTCTTGTCTCAGGAACTTATTAACTAGTGACCAAACCTTCAAAAACCATTCCCAAAGCCTCAGCTTGCCTGCAGCTTTATGGGTGACTGAAATATTTTCCCACTGGCTTCCTCTTGACCTCTGATCTCCTTAGCATGAATACCAAGTATAAGCTCTTAATTTCCAAAGTAATGGATTTTCAGTCCCCTCCATTTTTAAAAGGGCAGAGAGCAGCCCAACTTTTAGAATTTCTGCCTTTTGCATGGAGAGACATTGCTGTGCCTACTTAAAGAAAAGCAGTTTGAATTGCCACATTAAACAGAAACCTTTAAACTTCATTTATGCAAGACAGCAAGAAGCTTTGTAGATTTTAATAAGGGGCTTTTTCCCACTAATTTTAATAAACTTTTGACAAATTCCTCTTACTGCTTCTGTCCTACTTCAGAGCCCCTTATTAATTTTTTCCACTTTTCACACTAAGATTTATTAAAAAAAAAAAAAGTCATCATGACCACCTTCCCATCTCAATTCAATTCCTGGATGTCCCAGTCTAAAGCTAACATAAGCAGCAAATAAGCATCAAGTGACCCAGATGTGTAAGACACTGAGCTCAGTGCTAGGGATATCAAAACTTTAAAGTAGAAGTGAGATATACTTAAGGATTAAGAAAGAAAAAGAACTACCCACTTAGCTCATAGTGCTTCATTATGGATCCTAAAACAGGCCTAACTTACAGGCTGAGGCATCATTTCTCATTCTAACAGAGTACAGGTTAAAAGCCCTCAGAGAAGACAATGTTACATAGAAATACTTGAAGCCTAGACTTTAACTTACTATGAAGTTAATTCAAAAATAATTTAGAAGAGCCTGAAGAGGTAGTAGCAAAGAACTCGGGCTTTATAGTGAGACAGACCTGAATATTTTTATACTGGCATTGACACTCCCCAGCTGTGTAATCATAGACAAGTCAGTTAGCCTTTCTGAGTTTGTTTCCTCAATAGGGATAATCACTGTTACCTATCTCATTATGTTTGTTGTAAAGAAAAATGAAATAATCCATGTAAAGTACGTGGCATGCTGCTGGGCATCTACTACTGTTCACTAAATGTGTTTTTTTACTACTAACATTTTAATTATTATTAACATTAGAATCATCATTTTCATTATTTAACCAGCCTCAAAAATGGATTCTAGCTATTGTAGCACAAATTAAATAAAATAAGCAACATCCATGTTTGTTGTAATTTTCAGTTGAGACTAGGCCATAGAAAAGAATAATTAACAAAGAAAAGGAATGTGACAAACAATTGTAGCATTACACTTTACAGTCAACTGATCTGAATTCACATCCTGACTTGACCACTTATTAATCAGTAGTATGACCTTGAGCAAATTATTTAACTTTGCTGAGCCTCAGTTTTCTCACTTATACAGTGAGAGTAATAATATTCCTTCACACAGTTTGTAAGATAATACTATATATGTAAGCCATTTGGCATAAAGCCCAATATAGAGTAGGCATGCAGTAAATATTATTTCCCTACAATTCCCTATACTATATCACCAGCACTGTCAAATCTTTTCCACTCTCCTTTTCCCTTCACACCTCCAGATATTGTAGTGATATTAGAAATTTCAGCATTCAAGGTTTCAACTTTATAATTCAATTAAGAAGTTTATATAGACTATATATACATAGTCTTACATAGACTATATATACATATATGTCCTCCATTCCAGGGAGTTTACCATTTTCAGAAGGTTCAAATTGATAAATTATATTTCAGGAAGACCATATAAATCTAGCTCAATCATCAAGAATGCAAAAGGTAAAAGGTAAGTTTTTAAAAAGTTATATATATAATTCTCCCAGGCAAATTGGGTTGTGATCTTACCTGGCCTCATTAGCTAAAGAGAATTAGGATCAGCCAGTGCTTGAAGATCACAGTAAACATAAAGAAAAATTCATTGAGTTAGAAGGCAGCAACTTTCTAATTCCATTTGAGAATGCGAACTAAGGTAACATCCCAGCATGGTTCTATGGATGGTATTATAGGCTAGAGCTCACCTACAAGTTTTACAACCATTTGACTCAATGAAGATAACACTGGAAGATGTAAAATAACAAATACAAATCCCAATATTCTAGTAGGAGGTAGTTATTACCCCCATTTCTGCTTCTCTATTTTTTCTTTTCTTAGTTCCTCATAACTAAGTTCAGTAGCGACTCAAATTGCAAATCCAAACTGTTGCCAGCTTCTGAGCCAATTCACATTGAAGAGAGTATCAGCAGATTCAGTCTCACCATTCAGTTTAGTTTGGTTTTAGATCTGCCTCCCTCAGATTTAGTAGCTCAGTAAAGATCACCAAGGCTTCTGCATTTTCTCCTAAGTTCCTTTGCTACCAACCAACAATAAAAATCAGTAGTAGATAGAAGTTATATGCATGAATTCTTAAACTAAACTGCAAGAGTTCAACTACTAGGGGCACCTGGGTGGCTCAGTTGGTTAAGCGACTGCTTTCAGCTCAGGTCGTGATCCCAGGGTCCTGGGATCAACCCTGCATTGGGCTTCCCCACTCAGCAGGGAGCCTGCCTCACCCTCTGCCTCTGCCTCTCCCCTGTTCGTGCTCTCTCTCACACACTCTTTCTCTCTCTCTCAAATAAAATAAAATCTTTAAAAAAAAAGAGTGCAAATGTTAGTTCTGTCAATTACTGGCTGTGTGGCTTTGGGCAAATTATTTCACTTGTAGTTTTCAGTTTCATCATCTATAAAATGGGGATAATGATAGCATCTAACTCATGAACTTCTTGAGAGAATTAAAGGTGAGAAAGCTTATAAAGTTCTTAGTGTTTGGCACATAATGAGCACCGCAAGTTCATGTTCATGTTTTTAAAAAGCCCAGACTCATTTCACCAAGAAAATGTTTTCCCTTCTCTTTTTTGATATGTAGTTCTTTAAATCTTTCCCTTCAAACCCCACACTCATGTTGATCTCATTCACTAAGCTTCTGTCTAAGCTACTACCTCAGTCACCAATCTGAATCTCTATTATGCTACTCAATCTAGTCCTATTTCAGGTTTGGGCATACCTGGACAGAAATATGAAATGATGACCACTGAGCTACCTAACATCTGACCCTTCCATAGTTATGCTTAACCATACTAACCACATCCCCCAATGCCCACAGGTTTTCCAAATTGTGACTAAGATAGAATGTCTACTTCTGGAACCCACTGTCCAATCCATCTAGTTGAACTTCAGGAACCCACTACCTCTTCCTCCCCTAGCTGCTCCTGGATGACAGGGACAGACAAGTTGCCAAACTGGGGATACAAAGCAGTGTCTAGATAAAAAAGAAACCCTGCCCTCCTTATGGTAGCCTTCCTTTAAAAAAATATTTATTTTAGAGAGAAAGCACACACACCTGAGTGGGGGGAGGGGCAGAGGGCGAAATCTTCAAGCAGATTCCTCACCGAGTGTGGCACCCCTTGTGGGCTCATGACCCATGAGACCTGAGCCAAAACCAAGATTCAGAGGCTCAACTGACTGAGCCATCTAGGCACCCCATTATGGTAGCCTTTCTAAAACCAAACAGGAAAAAAATCTCATTTGAGTATGGCTCCTGGATGATTGAACAACACCAAAAAGCAAATGGTAATCTTATTCTACACAGACTACAAAAGTAGAAAGTACCACTCAAAGATTAAACAAATATTATTCAGCCATCAGAAAGGATGAATACCCACCATTTGCATCCACATGGATGGAACTGGTGGGGACTATGCTAAGTGAAGTAAGTGAAGTTATCATATGGTTTCACTCACATGTGGAACATAAGCAATAGCACAGAGGACCATAGGGGAAGGGAGGGAAATCTGAAGGGGGAGAAATCAGAGAGGGAGACAAACCATGAGATACTATGGACCCTGGGAAACAAACTGAGAGTTTCAGAAGGGAGGGGGCAGGGAGGATGGGGTAACAGGGTGATGAGTATTAAGGAGGGCACATGTTGTGATGAGCACTGGGTGTTATATGCAACTAATGAATCACTGAACACTACATCAATGACTAATGATATACTATACAGTGGCTAACTGAACATAATAAAAAAATAAATATGAAAAATAAATAAAATTTTCTTATTTGATGAAGAGAAATTAAGAATAAGAAACAAAGGGCTTTAACTACTGAGTATTCAGTATGAATAGGCCTATTGCAATACATAGAAATGTCTCATGTACATTGTGCATTTTTATTTGTAGAGCCTTTTCTTTCACAGGATCTCAAAGCACTTTGCAAATATTAATTATCCATCAGTATCTATTTATGGTATGACCATTATAATTGCCTTCTAGATGATGAAACAAAAACAGAGAAAGGCTAAGAAATTTGCCTAAAGCCACATGGGGCAAACTCTGAAAAAGAACCATTTGTTGTTCCTATGTAATAATGAGTAAATTAAAAGTTCAATAATTTTCTTTGTAATTCAGAAAAAAATCACTCTGTTAACAGTTGTCCCTAACCATAAGAAAAAAAGTCTTTTTAACTTCCCTTAATGTGGATACTTTTTTTTTTTTTCAGAGAGTACCTAATTATGGTAAATTGCTTCATTCTCTAATTGTTACTGCAAGGAAACTAAACATTGTTATGTTGACTACTCAAGAGTGGATTGTTAATGGCTTTAATCATCAGATAATCTGGTAATATAATCAATATAACTGGGAGATACCTTGTGGAAACAATGGGCAAAACAAGTATGAAACATAGACTTGTCAGTGTTCAATGCTATTGTTTCATGCTTAGTATGAGAGGTAAAAATTCTCATTTCACAAAGAAGCAGAAGGAGATGTTAATACTGTTTTATATGCTTAACAAACAGAACCCCAAATGCCTTGCTGTATAATGTTGGACTATCATCACACCAACTTTGAACATCCTCTCTGCAGGGTATGAAACATCAACATTTTCCCAGCAGATATTTTACCAGAGGAGATCTTTTTACCTGCATCTGCTCCTAACCTGAATACCTTAAAACAGGGGACAGTTTTTCCACATCTCACCAGCTCATGAGCTAAAAGGATAAGAGCAAAAGTGAGTTTTAGTTGTTCTTGCCATTTTTGGTGCTTCTATGGAGAATGAAAAAATTAATTCACATTAATAAATCTAATAGTGGGAGATAGTGGAATTTGGGAAAATAATAACTAGAACAAAGATCATCAAACTTTTATTTTCTTAAAAAATTATATACAGGGCACCTGGGTGGCTCAGTCGGTTAAGCGACTGCCTTCGGTTCAGGTCATGATCCTGGAGTCCCTGGATCGAGTCCCGCATCGGGCTCCCTGCTCAGCAGGGAGTCTGCTTCTCCCTCTGACCCTTCCCCTCTCATGCTCTCTGTCTCTCGTTCTCTCTCTCAGATAAATAAATAAAATCTTAAAAAAAAAATTATATACAAATGTAAGCTTTTCAGTAGCTCATGCTGGGAATTAATTCTACTATAATTAATTGAATCAAAGATAAATATCTACTTGATATATTAAAAAACAGGGGCACGTGGGTGGCTCAGTCAGTTCAGCATCCGACTCTTGATTTTGGCTCAAGTCATGATCTCGGGGTGGTGATATTGAGCCCCACATCAGGCTCCATGCTGGGTGTGGAGCCTGCTTAAGAGCATAAGATTCTCTCTCTCTCTAACCCCTCCCTGTTTACACTCTTACTCTCTCTCTCTAAAAAGAAAAAGCAATAGCACACATGTGCTCATGCACACACGCACGCACACACACACATACACACATTTATACACAAACAGCAGGCGATGTACCTTCTCAAAGAATATAGATTTTTTCTTATGTTATTTCTAGTATCCACCAATTAACTAAAAACCAGGTAAAGCTTTTATAATTTAAAAAAATAGCAAATCAAGTTTCTGTTCCAATTTGAGCTTGTGCTAGGTAAGTTATATTACATTTAAGTCTTGTTTAAATTTTTAACTTTTTTGCTTTTTTTAGCTTTGAAAAACATAAAACATATGGAACCACAAAATACCTCAAAGAGCCAAAGCAATTTGAAAAGAAAAACAAAACTGGAGGTATCACAATTCCAGACTACAAGTTATATTACAAAGTGGTAGTAAATAAAACAGTATGGTACTAGCATAAGAATAAACCTATAGATCAATGGAACAGAATAACAGAATAGAAAACCCAGAAATAACCCCCAATTATATGACCAACTAAACCTGACAAAAGAGGAATGAGTATACAATGGGAAAAACACTGTCTCTTTAATAAAATGTGTTGGAAAAACTGGACAGCAACATGCAAAGGAATGAAACCGGACCACTTTCTTTCACCATACACTAAAATAAATTCAAAATGGATGAAAGAGCTAAATGTGAGACCAAAAACCAAAAAAATTTTAAAAAGAACACGGGCAGTAATTTCTCTGACATCAGCTATAGCAACATTTTTCTAGATATGTCTCCTGAGGCAAGGGAAACAAAAGAAAAATGAACTATTTGGACTACATCAAAATAAAAAATTCTGCACATGAAGGGAAAATCAACTAAACAAAAAGGCAAACTTTAGAATGGGAGAAGATATTTGCAAATGACATATCTGATAGAGAGTTAGTATCCAAAATATATAAAGAACTTATACAACACCCAAAAAACCAAATAGTCCAATTTAAAAATGGGCAAAAGAGATGAACAGACATTTTTCCAAAGAAGACATCCAGATGGTCAACAGATACACACAAAGATGCTCAACATCACTAATCATCAGGGAAATGCAAGTCAAAACTACAATGAGATTATCACCTCACACCTGTCAAAATGACTAAAATCAAAAATATAAGAAATAGCAAGTGTTGGCAAGGATGTGGAAAAAAAGGAACTCTTGCACTATTGGTGGGAATGAAATCTGATGCAGCTACTATGCAAAACAGTATGGGGTTTCCTCAAAAAATTAAAAATAGAACTACTCTACCATCCAGTAATTGAACTACTGGGTATTTACCCAAAGAATACAAAAACACCGATTCAAAGGGATACATGTACCCTGATGCTTATTGCAGCATTACTTACAATAGCCAAACTATGGAAGCAGCCCAAGTGTCCAATGATAGATGAATGGATAAAGAAGATGTGGTATACACATACAATGGAATATTATTTATCCATAAAAAAAGAATGAAATTTTGCCATTTGCAACGACATGGATGTAGCTAAAGAGTTTAATGCTAAGTGAAATAAGTCAGTCAGAGAAAGACAAATACTATATGATTTCACTCATGTGGAATTCAAGAAACAAAACAAATGAGCAAAGTTAAAAAGAGAGAGAGAAACCAAGAAACAGACTCTTAAATATAGGGAACAAATTGATGGTTACCAAATGGTAGGTGGGCTGGGGGATGGGTGAAATAGGTGATGGGGATTAAAGAGTACAATCATCATGATGAAAAAAAATAAAGCTGTCAGACAGGAGCATTTGACAGACATTTTCTCAAAAGTGAATGAAGTAAAACAATTACTTCAAGGAAAACAAGTGACGGTATTTGCTGCCAATGATAAAACTCAAGCTTTCAAGGGAAATTTAGAACTTCATAAAAGTTGATGTAGCAGGCACCTGGGTGGCTCAGTTGGTTAAGCGACTGCCTTCGGCTCAGGTCATGATCCTGGAATCCCTGGATCGAGTCCCACATCAGGCTCCCCGCTCAGCGGGGAGTCTGCTTCTCCCTCTCCCTCTGCCGCTCCCCCTGCTTGTGCTCTCTCTCTCTCTGTCAAATAAATAAAATCTTTAAAAAAAAAAAAGTTGATGTAGCTCCTTGAGCCTGATAGCTTCCCAACATTTAAAGGCCATTCTGATAAAATTGGTAGTAGTATTAATATGATTTTTTCATTGTATAATAAAATCTTTCAATATTTGGAAAATCTGAATAACTAAATAAACCAACATTTTCCAAAATAAAAAAAAAAACATAAATCATACCTAGAAATATCTTTTTTCTATAATCTGTATTCAAAATAATGTAACATTTCATGTGGTGTATTCTATATTATTTAATAACATGAAAATGTTGGTTCTGAAATAATCAATAATCTTAATCTTAATCTTAATCAATTAATCCTCTCAAACTACTTTGAATATATTAGGGTGGCTGTAAAGCTTTTCTCTATTTTGTTGTCAAGAAAACTAAGTCCAACAGAATCTGACTTGCAGAGCAAGAAAATTCTACTCTTTGGTAATGTTGTAATTATTCAAATTAGAAGCACTTACTTTATTCTTAAATTATAACATATTTAATCTCATTCAGTTATAACTATATCAAGAAGTTATTCTAAGGTATTATTTCATAAATTACATAATCATAAAATTAATTGGTTAAATAGATTGCTATTAGATACACCCTGTTCAAAATATAGAAGGTAAAAATGTCTTCCTCCTAACCCTTTCTCTCCTTTTTTTTACTGTATAAAATTCCAACTTACTATTCTATTTGCAGAGTTATATAACCATAATCACAATCTTTTGTTTGTTTCTTGCTTTTGGGGGGTTTTGTTTGTTTGTTTCAAGTTTTTACATATAGTGTAATATTAGTTTTGGGAGTAAAATTTAGTGATTCATCACTTATATATAACACCCAGTGCTCATCACAACTGCCCTCCTTAATACCCATCACCCATTAAACCTATCCCCCCCCGCCCACCTCCTCTCCTTTCTGAGCCACAGTTTCTCCTCTATAGTGAAGAGTCTGTTTTATGGTTTGCCTCTCTTTATTTTTTCCCCTATGTTCATCTGTTTTGTTTCTTAAATTCCACATATGAGTGAAGTAATATGGTATCTGTCTTTCTCTAACTGACTTATTTCACTTAGTATAATATGCTCTAGCTCAATCTATGTCATTTTGAATAGCAAGATTTCATTCTTTTCATATATACATATGAAAGTGGATAAAACCACCTTGCAGTCTAGGAATAAATCCCAAAGCTCGACAGCTACCCTAATATACTCAAAGTAGTTTGAGAGGATTAATTGATTAAGAACTATTGATTATTTCAGAACTATGAGTGTATATATATATACATACATACATACATACATACATACATACATACAGACCACATTGCCTTTATCCATTCATCAATGGACATTTGGGCTCTTTCATTAATTTGGCTATTGTTGATAATGTTGCTATAAACATCGGGGTGCATGTATCCCTTCAAATCAGTATTTTTGTATCCTTTGGGTAAATACCCGGTAATGCAATTTCTGGATCATAGGTTAGTTCTATTTTTAACATTTTCAGAACCTCCATACTGTTTTCCAGAGTGGATGCATCCATTTGCATTTCTACCAGTGTAATTAATTTTAGCCATTCTGACAAGTGTGAGGTGATATGTCATTGTAGTTGTGATTTGTATTTCCCTGATGAAGAGTGATGTTGAGCATCTTTTCATGTCTCTGTTAACCAGCTGGATGTCTTTTTTGGAAAAATATCTATTCATGTCTTCTGCCCATTTCTTAACTGGATTATTTTGGGGAGGCTGTTGAGTTTCACAGGTTGTTTATAGATTTTTGATACTAACCTTTTATCAGATATGTCATTTGCAAATATCTTCTTCCGTCCCAAAGGTTGTCTTTTAGTTTTGTTGACTGTTTCCTTTGCTGTGCAGAAGTTTTTTTTATCTTGATGAAGTCCCAATAGTTCATTTTTGCTTTGTTTTCCCTTGCCTCCAGAGATGTGTCTAGTAAAAAGTTGCTACAGCTGAGGTCAAAGAGGTTACTGCCTGTGTTCTACTCTAGGACTTTAATGTATTCCTGTCCTGCATTTAGGTATTTCATCCATCTTGAATTGATTTTTGTGTATGGTGTAAGGAAGTGGTCCAGTTCCATTATTTTGCATGTTGCTGTCCTGTTTTCCCAACAACATTTGTTGAAGAGACTGTCTTTTTTCCATTGGATATTCTTTTCTGCTTTGTCAAATGTTAGTTGACCATATAGTTGTGGATACACTTCTGGGTTTTCTATTCTGTCCCACTAATCTATGTTTCTGCTTTTGTGCCAATACTGTACTATCTTGATCACTACAGCTTTGTAATATAACTTGAAGTCCGGAATTGTGATGCCTGCAGCTTTGCTTTTCTGTTTCAAGATTGCTTGGAATATTCCAGGCTTTTTGTGGTTCCACACAAATTTTAGGATTGTTTGTTCTAGTTCTGTGAAAAATACTGGTGATATTTTGATAGGGATTACATTAAATGTGTAGATTGTTTTGGGTAATAGAGACATTTGAACAATATTTGTTCTTCCATTCCATGAGCATGGGATGTCTTTCCATTTCTTTATGTCATCTTCAATTTCTTTCATAAGTGTTCTATAGTCCTCAGAGTACAGATCTTTTACCTGTTTGGTTAGGTTTATTTCCAGGTACCTTATGATTTTTTAGTGCAACTGTAAATGGGATCAATTCCTTGATTTCTATTTCTGCTGCTTCATTATTGGTGTATAGAAATGCAACAGATTCCTGTACATTGATTTTGTATCCTGCGACATTACTGAATTCACATATCAGTTATAGCACTTTTTTGGTGGAGTCCTTTGGGTTTTTGACTCCTCACTTGCCAATTTTTTTTTTCATTTTTGTTGGATTGCTAAGGCTAGGACATCCAATACTATGTTAAATAACAATAGTGAGAGTGGATATCCATGTCTTGTTCCTAACCCTAGAGGAAAAGTTCTCAGGTTTTCCCCCTTGAGGATATTAGCTGTAAGTATTTCATATATGGCCTTTATGATGTTGAGTTATGCTCCCTCTATCCCTACTTTGTTAAGGGTTTTTATCAAGAATCGATGCTGCACTTTGTCAAATGATTTTTCTGCATCTATTGACAAGATCATATGGTTCTTATCCTCTCTTTTATTAATGTGATGTCACATTGATTTGCTAATATTGAACCACACGTGCAGTCTAGGAATAAATCCTACTTGATCATGGTGAATGATTCTTTTAATGTACTATTGAATTCAATTTGCTAGTATCTTGTGGAGAATTTTTGCATTCATGCTCAACAGGGATATTGGCCTGTAATTGTCTTTTTTTAGTCAGGTCTTTGTCTGGTTTTGGAATCAAGGTAATTCTGACTTTGTAGAGTGAGTTTTGAAGTTTTCTTTCCATTTCTATTTTTTGGAACAGTTTGAGAAGAGCAGGTATTAACTTTTCTTTAAGTGTTTTCTTAAGTGTTTTGTAGCATTCACCTGTGAAGCCATCTGGTCCTGGACTTTTGTTTGTTGGGAGAGTTTTGATTATTGATTCAATTTATTTGCTGGTTATCAACCTGTTCAAGTTTTCTATTTTTTTCCTATTTCAGTTTTGGTAGTTTACATGTTTGTAGGAATTTATCCATTTCTTCCAGATTGTCCATTTCTTGGCATATAATTGTTCATAATATTCTCTTATAATTGTTTGTATTTCTGTGGTGTTGGTTGTGATCTCTCCTCTCTCATTCATGATCTTTAATTATTTGCATTATCCCTCTTTTCTTTTTTATAAGTCTGAGTAGAGGTTTATCAATTTTATTAATTCTTTCAAAGAACCAGCTCCTGGTTTCATTGATCTGTTCTATTGTATTTTTTTGTTATTGTTTCTATAACATTTATTTCTGCTCTAGTCTTTATTATTTCCCTTCTGCTGGCTTTAGGCTTCATTTGTTGTTCTTTTTCTAGCTCCTTTAGATGTAACGTTAGGTTACGTATTTGAGATTTTTCTTGCTTCTTGAGGTAGGCCTGTATTGCTATATGCTTCTCTCTTATGACTGCTTTTGCTACATCCCAAAGGTTGTGGACCATCATATCCATCATACTTTCATTATCATTTATTTCCATTTTTTTAAATTTCTTCTTTAATTTCCTGGTTAACCCATTCATTCTTTAGTAGGATGTTCTTTAACCTCCAAGTATATGTGGTATTTCCAATTTTTTTTCTTGTGGTAGACTTCAAGTTTCATAGCATTGTGGTTAGAAAAGATGCAGTATGATCTCAACCTTTTTGTACTTGTTGAGGCCTGATATGTGACCTAGTATATGATCTGTTCAGGAGAATATCCCATGTGCACTGGAAAAGGATGTATATTCTGCTGCTTTAGAATGAAATGTTCCGAATATATCTGTTAAGGCCATCTGGTCCAGTGTATCATTCAAAGCAATGGTTTCCTTGTTGATTTTCTGCTGAGATTATCTGTCCATTGATGTAAATGGGGTGTTAAATTCCCCTACTATTATTGTATTATTATCAATGAGTTTCTTTATGTTTGTTATTATGTTTTAGATTCAGGTGCTCCCAAGTTGGAAGCATAAATATTTACAATTGTTAGATCTTCTTGTTGGATAGACCTATTTATTATGATATAGTGCCCTTCTTCATCTTTTGTTACAGTGTTTGGTTTAAAATCTAGTTTGTCCATTATAAATATTACTACTCGGGCTTTCTTTTGATGTCCATTAACATGGTAGATGGTTCTCCACACCCCCCACTTTCAATCTGCAGGTGTCTTTAGGTCTAAAATAACTCTCTTGCAGGCAGCATATAGATGCTACCCCTTCTATCCTATCTCCAGTTCACAGCCCCTAATGGGAATTACAATTGCCATTTTATTTTGTTTTGTCTTTCTTTTAAGATTTTGTTATACATTCACAGGCCAATAGAAATCCATATGATTTTTCCTTACCAATTTTCCACCCTAATGGTAGGTTATTGTTTTGCTCTTTGACTTTTTACTTAGTAATGTGTATTGGAAATGTTTTCATATTAGTACCAAAAAGCCTCTTGATATTAAAAAAAAAATGTTACAGGATAATGTCAGCAAGATAGCAGAATAGGAGATTCCAAGACTTATTTCCCCACAGGAAAGCAATTTAACAACCATCCATGGATTAAAATACCTTCATGAGGACTCCAGAATACAAATGAGAGTTTACACCAGTGCAGTGAATCATAGAAAAGAAAAAATATATATTGAAAAGGGTAAAAGAATAATTTCACTTGACCCAAGTTACCCCTCATCTCAAGCTGGCATAGCACAACACCAAGAGAGATCCCATCATCCTCCAAGTTCTCCCATGGTGGAAAGAGAGAGCAAAGTCAGTATCTGACTTCCCCAACTTTTCAGGGTACTACATGAGAGGACTACCTCTGTCACACCCCACAAAGAACACTGAGGAAATTGGCATGGAGAGATCACCTGGGGGTAGCTAAGAACAAAGAAATGGGGCAGGGGCCCTTGACAACCAATACACAGATTTCAACAGTCAGCCCACAGTCCCCAACAGTGGGACCATTGGACCACACATCCAAGCAGCCTACACACCCAGAATCTCTGGCTGAGTTGACTGGTGAAAAGCTTTTTTCCCAAAGCCAGTCTGTAAAGTCTGGAACAGGTGACTTATTTTTCAAGTGCACAAACAGCAACAAGAGGCTACAGGGATCGCAGAAAAATCAGGAAAACATGATAAAACTCCAGTAACCAACTCTAAAGGAATGAAGATATATAAACTGTCTGACAAAGAATTCAAAATATTCATCTTAAAGGAGCTCAGTGAGCTACAAGGGAACACAGACAACTAAATGAAATCAAGAAAAGAATACATGAACAAACTGAGAAGCTCAACAAAGGGATAAAAACTATTTAAAAAGAACCAAACACACATCCTGGAGCTAAAAAAAATACAGTAACTGAAATAAAAATTGAATAGAGAACTTCAACATCAGAGTTGATCAAGCAAAGAAATAATTAGTAAACTTGAAGTTCAATCATTTGAAACTATCTAGTCAGAAGAAAAACCAAAAAAAAAAAAAAAAAGAAAGAAAGAAAGAAGAGAAAACAAGTAAAGAAAGCCTATAAGATTTATAGGACACCATCAAGAAAACCAATCACACAAGAAGGCAGTCTCAGAAGAAGGGGAAGAAAGTCTGTTTAAAGAAATAATGGGTGGGGCACCTTGGTGGTTCAGTCAGTTAAGTGTCTATCTTTGGCTCAGGTCATGATCCTGGGGTCCTGGGATCAAGCCCCTCATTGGGCTCCTGCTCCATGGGGAGCTTGCTTCTACCTCTGCCTGCCACTCCCCCTACTTGTGCGAGCTCTCTCTCTCTCTCTCAAATAAGTAGAATCAGAAAAAAAAAAAAAGAAATAATGGCTGATCACACTAGGAGCAGTTTTCAAGGATGCAGCCTTAAAAGAGCAATGTGTTGTTGTACCCACCAGGGTGGTATACCTGATAAAACCCTTAGGACTCTATATAAACCACTAAGATTTTGGCGGACCACTTCAGAGATCTACTCATATAGCTGCTGTGCAAGACAAGCCTCCTAAGTCTTGAGTTTGCTGGAATTTGGACTAAAATGCTATCATGTGCTTTCCTGGTTCTTAGGCCTTAAGACTCAGATTGGAACTACATCATCTGCTATCCTGAGTCTCCAGATTTTAACTGCAGATCTTGGTGAGGCAAAAGAAAAAAAAAATTTCCCTACAACTTACAGCCCATTGACAAGTCCTTGAGACAGGCAGAGTGACCTTCTGCAAGGAGCTTAGTTAGCGTCCTTGATGTTAACACTTTTGCTAGAGGCAAAAGGAAGCCTTATCTTGACATTAGCCCAACTTCCAGGATCCTGTAAAAATACCTTGGGAAATGTCTTTTATCTCTATCCACCCACCAAGATATATGTTAGCAATCATCTTCCAAGCATATGGCTCACTGATACACATCTGAAAGTCTCATGACTAAGGTTTTACTAGACAGTAGTAAATGACCTTTTCCTAAAAACAGCTAGCCCCTCAAGGTTCTGGAAACTTTGCTCCCAAATTTCTTAGAGGCTTTTGATATCCCTAACCCCCTCCCAACTTGAAAGTATATAATCAGCCACTCCTCACAATCCCAGTGCAACTCTTTCTATCCATGGGTCCTGTCCCCATGCTTTAATAAAACCACCCTTTTTTGCACCAAAGATGCCTCAAGAATTCTTTCTTGACAATTCACTCCCAAATCCCAACATTTTTACATCAGTGGAACTTCTCAGCCTCTATAATCATATGTTTCTCAAAACCACATGTAGAAATTGCAGAGCCATAAATGAAACACACCGTAGGTCCAACAGTTGGTCCTAGGAAGGAAACAGCCTTGAAGTGTCACCAGAGGTCCCTCTGAGTTTACATGGGCAAGAAACACATGTTTTTGTTCAGCTTTCTAGAGGAGAGGAAGATGACAGTAGAATAGTAGCACCCTAAGCTAGTTTCATCCAATAAATACAACTAGGTAACTATTAAATCATCCTAAATACCCCCAGAAATTCACCAGAAGACTGACAGAACAAATACCACAACTAAAGGGGGAGAAGAGGCCATATCAAAGAGGAGTAGGAAGTATGGAGGTGCAGTTTAGGGGACAAATGGATTGTGGGTGCTGCAAAGAAGAGAGAGCCATGGGCACAGAGAAGGGCAAAAGAGAGAGGAGGACATAGGAGAATGCACAAGGAGAGGGTTTCCCCAAAGCCATTGGCTTGGAAAATGAGAGGCCTGAATTACTTGAGTTCTTGCAACCAGCAGGACTTAAAGCCTAGAATTTTAAAGGTCAGCAAGCTTTGCTGGGATAGAGCCCAGAGGGCAGGGCACTGCCTTTGGAGAGAGGGAAAGCAAGCAACCTGGGAGGCTAATACCAGGAAATGGTGATCTTGGGAACACTTGGGACACACAAGTGGAGATTTTTTGCTCTTCTTGAAGTGTGTCCTTGAGAGGCAGCATTCACAGAGATGTGTCTCCAGGAACAAAGGAGCTGGCTGGTGTCATTTCCTTCTGTCATCCATCAGCATGAACACACAGCTACAGGCTGGAGACAGAACAGCCCTGTCACTGGCTGCCTAACTTGCTTACACCAAGCCACACACCCATGGGCTCTGATGGGACTGCCTTTATCAGTCACACTGGCCTCAAGTCCCAGTGCAGTGGGCCCCTCCCCTAGGTGACCAACAAAAACCACTCACCACACCACATTTCCCAACCAGAGAGTTCTGCAGGGCCTCAGTTCTAGTAGAGTTAGTGTCAGATCTAATTTCAGAAGAAGACCAGAGCACACCTAGTTAAAACTCACCACATTCAGTCCAGGGACCAAACACTGCCCACAGCAGGCAAAGAGAGCCTCTGCAGACGAGTGGCCTAAATGATAGAGCAGCCAAAACATAACAGTAGAACACACACACAGCACACACCAGAGACATTCCCTGAAGCAAGAGTCCTTAGACAATATTTGATCTCTTCTTCATAAGGCCATTACTTTCAAGAGCAGGAGACATAACTGATTTTCTAACACAGAGAAAAAGGCAGAGGCTTAGACATAATGCAGAGATGAAGGAATTTATCCCAAATGAAAGAAGAAGAAAAGGCCACATCCAGATATCTAAGCAAAATAGATATAAGTAACATGCCTGATGGAGAAATTAAAGCAACAACCATAAGGATACTCACTGGGATTGAGAAAATAATAGAAGACATCAGTGAGACCCTTACCACAAAGATAAAAGAGTTAAAAAAAGAATCAATCAGAGATGAAGAGTGCAATAAATGAGATTGGAAACAGGCATGATGCAATGAACAGCAGGATGGAAAAAGGAGAGGAAAGAATTAGTGATATAGAAAACAAAATAATGGAAAATAATGAAGCTGAACAAAAGAGAGAAAGAATTATGCAACATGAGAATAGACTTAAGAAACTCAGTGACTCCACCAAACGTAATCACATTAGTATCGTAGGAGTCCCAGAAAATAAGAGAAAGGAAAGAGGACAGAAAATTTATTTCAAGAAATAATAGCAGAAAACTTCCCTAATCTGGGGATGGAAACAGACCCAAGAGGCACAGAGAGCTCACATCAAAATCAACAAAACAGGCCAACACCAAGACATATTGTAGTTAAATTTACAAAACATAGTGACAAAGAAAAATCTTAAAAGCAGCAAGAAAAAAGAAGTCCTTAACTTTCAAGGGAAGGCCCATAAGGCTTGCTAGAGAACTCTCAACAGAAATGTGGCAAACCAGAAGATAGTCTCATGATATATTCAAAGTGCTAAATGGGGAAATTCTGCAGCCAAGAATACTCTATCCAGGAAGACTATCATTCAGGATAGAAAGAGAGATAAAGAATTTCCCAGACAAACAAAATTAAAGGAGTTCATGACCACTAAAACAGCCCTGCAAGAAATATTAAAGGGGAATCTTTGAGTGCAAAGGAGAGACTAAAAGTGACAAAGGCAAGAAAAGATCAGAGAAAATCCCCAGAAACAACAATAAAACAGGTAACAAAATGGCAATAAATACATATCTTTCAATAATTACTCTGAATTTAAATGGACTAAATGCTCCAATCAAAAGACAGAGGGTGTCAGAAAGGATTTAAAAAATAATCTATATGTTACCTACAAGAGAGTCACTTTATTTTTTTTTAAGATTGTATTTATTTATTTGACAGCAAGAGAGCACAAGCAGAGGGAGCCTGATGCCGGGCTCAACTCCAGGACCCTGGGATCATGACCTGAGCCGAAGGCAGATGTTTAACTAACTGAGCCACCCAGGTGCCCCAAGAGAGTCACTTTAGACCTCAAGACACCTACAGATTGAAAGTGAGGGGGTGGAGAAGTATTTATCATGCAAATGGATGTCAAAAGAAAGAGTATCAATAACTTATATCAGAAAAACTAGACTTTAAAACTAAGACTTTAAAAGAAGACAAAGAAGGGCATCATCATATAATCATAAAGGGGATAATCCAATAAGATGATCTAACAATCGTATATATTTATGCATCCAACATGGAAGCACCCAAATTAAAAAATTATTAACAAAGGAACTCATTGAAACAACACAATACTAGCAGGGAACTTAATACTTTACTTACATCAATGGACAGATCATCCAAACAAAAAATAAAAAAAGAAATGATGGCTTTGAATGACATACTGGGGCAGATGGACTTAACAGACATATTCAGAACATTCCATCCTGACATAGCTGAATACACATTCTTTTCAAGTGCACATGGAACATTCTCCAGAACAGATTACATATTAGTCCACAAAAAAAACCTCAACAAATACAAAAACATTGAAACATATCATGCACCTTTTCTGACCACAGTGCTATGAAACTAAAAGCCAACCACAAGAAAAAAAAATTGGAAAGACCACAAACACATGGAGGCAAACAACATCCTATTAAACAATGAATGTGTCAAACAGGAAATCAAAGAAGAAATAAATAAATACACGGACACAAGTAAAAATGAAAACACAAGGTCCAAAACCTTTGGGATGCAGCAAAAGTGGTCATAAGAAAGTGAACACTATACAGGCCTAACACAAAAGCAAGAAAAGTCTCAAATAAACAACCTAACTTTATACCTAAAGGCTAAAACCAGCAGAAGCAAGGAAATAATGAAGACTAGAGCAGAAATAAATTATACGGAAATTCAAAAAAACAATAGAAGAGATCAGTGAAACCAGGAGCTGGTTCTTTGCAAGAATTAATAAAATTGATAAGCCTCTACCCAGACTTATCAAGAAAAAAAAGAAAAAAAAAACACAAATAAGAAAAATAACAACCAATACCAAAGAAAGACAATTATAAGGGAATATTATGAAAAACTACACACCAACTAATTGGCCAACCTGGAAGAAATGGATAAATTCCTACAAACATATAAACTACCAAAACTGAAACAGGGAGAAATACAAAATTTGAACAGACAGATAACCAGCAAAGAAATTGAATCATTAATCAAACAATTCCCAACAAACAAAAGTCCAGGGCCAGATGGCTTCACAGGCAAATTCTACTATACATTTAAAGAAGAGTTAATACCTATTCTCAAACTTTTCTAAAAAATAGAAAAGGAAGGAAAACTTCCAAATTTATTCTAGGAGGCCAGCATTACCCTGAAACCAAAACCAGATAAAGACTCTACTAAAAAAGAGAACCACAGGCCAATATTCCTGATCAACAAAGATGCAAAAATTATCAACAAAATACTAGCACACCAAATCCAACAATACATTTAAAGAATCATTCACCATGATTAAGTGGGATTTATTCCTGTGTTACAAGGGTAGCTCAGTACTCTCAATCAATGTGATACACCACATCAATAGGAAAAAGGATAAGAACTATATGATCCTCTCAGTAGATGCAGAAAAAGCCTTTGACAAAGTACAACATCCATTCATGTTTAAAATCTTCAACCAAGTGTAGATAGAGGGAACATACCTCAGCATAATAAAAGCCATATATAAAAAATTCACTGCTAATATCACCCTCAATGGGGAAAGACTGAGAGATTTTCCCCTAGGTCAGGAACAAGACAGAAATGTCCACTTTCACCACTGTTATTTAACATAGTACTGGAAGTCCTAGCCACGGCAATCAAAAAACATAAAAATATAGAAGCTATCCAAATCAGTAAGGAAAGAAGTCAAACTTTCACTATTTGCAGATGACATGATATTTTATATGGAAGACCCAAAAGACTACACCAAATAACTGCTAGAAGTGATACAGGAATTCAGTAAGGTTACAAGATACAAACTCAACATACAGAAATCTGTTGTATTACTATACATCAATAATGAAGCAGCAGAAATAGAAATTAGGAATCAATCCCATTTAAAATTGCACCAAAAACAATAAGATACCTAGGAATAAACCTAACCAAAGAGGTGAAAGTCCTGTACTCTGAAAACTATAGAACACTATGAAAGAAATTGAAAAACATCTGCCTTTGGCTCAGGTCATGATCCCAGGGAACTGAAACAAAGTCCCACATTGGTCTCCCTGCTCAGCGGGGAGTCTGCTTCTCCCTCTGCCCCTCACCCCGCTCATGCGCACTCTCTCTCTCCCTCTCTCTCCTCCTTGCACGTGTATGCATGCACACATATGCAAAAATAAATAAAATCTTTTTTTTTTAAGAAAGAAATTGAAGATGACACAAAGAAATGGAAAAAACATTCTGTGCTTATGGATTGGAAGAACAAATATTGGTAAAATGTCTCTACTACCCAAAGCAATCTACACATTTAATACAATCCCTATCAAAATACCACTAGCATTTTTCACAGAACTAGAACAATCCTAAAACTTGTATGGAACCACAAAAGACCCCAAATAGCCAAAGCAATGTTGAAACAGAAAAGCAAAGTTGGAGGCATCACAATTCTGGACTTCATATTACAATAGTGATCAAAATAGTATGGTACTGGCACAAAAAATGCTACATAGATCAATGAACAGAATAGAAAACTCTGAAATGAGCCCACAATTATATTATCAATTAAACTTTGACAAAGCAGGAAAGAATATGCAATGGGAAAAAGACAATCTCTACAGCAAATGGTGTTTGAACACTGGACAGCAACAAGCAAAAGATTATAAGAAATTACTTTCTTACACAAAAATAAATCCAAAATGCATTAAAGACCTAAATGTGAGATCTGAAACCATAAAAATGCTCAACGACAACACAGGCAGTAACTTCTTTGACATTAGCTGTAGCAATTTTTTTTCTAGATATGTCTATTGAGGCAAGAGAAAAAAAGCAAAAATAATTATTGGGACTTCATCAAAATAAAAATCATCCACACAGAAAAACAATCAGCAAAATTAAAAGGCAACCTTTGGAATGGGAGAAGATATTTGTGAATGACATATCTGGTAAAGGGTTAATATCCAAAATATATAAAGAACTTATTTATTCAACACCCAAGAAACAAATATCCAGTTAAAAAATGGGCAGAAGACATGAGTAGACATTTTTCCAAAGAAGACATGAGATGGCCAACAGACACATTCAAAGGTGGGCAACATCACTCATCATCAGGGAAATGCAAATCGAAACTACAGTATCACCTCACACCTGTCAGAATGGCTCAAATCAACAACACAAAAAACAACAGGTGATGATGAGGATGTGGAGAAAGTGGAAGCCTCTTACACTGTTGGTGGGAATGCAAGCTGGTGCAGCCACTCTGGAAAAAATATGGAGGCTCCTGAAAAATTTAAAAATAGAACTACCCTACTATCCAGCAATTGAACTACTGGGTATTTACCCAATGAATATAAAAATACAAACTCAAAAGGATACATGCACCCCAATGTTCATAGCAGCATTATTTACAATAGCTGAGATATGGAAACAGGCCTAACTGTCCACTGATAGATGAATGGACAAAGATGTTTTATATTTATACAATGGAGTATTACTTAGCCATAAAAAAGAATGAAATCTTGTCATTTGCAACAACATGGATGGAGCAAGAGAGTATTATGCTAAGAGAAATAAGTCAGTCAAAGAAAGAAATACTATGTGATTTCACTCATATGTGGAATTTAAGAAACAAAACTAACAGGCAAAGGGGAAAAAAGAGAGGCAAACCAAGAAACAGATTCTTAACTATAGAGAACAAATTGATGGTTACCAAAGGGGAGGTGGGTGGTGGGATGGGTTAAATAAATTATGGTCATTAAGGAGTGCACTTGTGATGAGCACAGGGTGATGTATGGAAGTGTTAAATTACTATATTGTACAACTGAAACTAATATAACACTATATGTTCACTAAGTGGAATTAAAAACTTAAAAAAAAAGAATGGTGAAAATTTCTCAACTCTAGGGAGGGAGACGAATATCTAGATTTATGAAGTCCTCAATATTTCAAATAGTATGAATCTAAAGGGGTCTACACTGAAACATATTATAATTAACCTGGCACAACTCAAAGATGAAAAGGGAATTTTTAAAGCAGCAAGAGAAAGGTAACTTGTCATATACAAGAAAATGACCATAAAATTATTGGTAGATTTCTCAGCCAAAATCTTGCAAGCCAGAGCTGGGGGTGGTATGATATACTCAGACTGCTGAAAGAAAAAAGAAAACTGCAAACCATGAATCCTATACTAGGCAGAAATTTAAAGATGAAAGAGAGATAATTTCCCATACATAAAAAAAAAAAAAAAACTGCAGAAGCTTAAACCACTAGTTTTGCCTTACAAAAGTGCTGAAAGATCTTTAAGTTGAAAATTAAAGGCTGATAAGTAGAAACACAAAAGCATAGAAAATATAAATCTCAGAGGAGTTAAGATGGCAGAGAAGTAGGAGAACTCTGGGCTTTCCTCGTCCCTCAAACACAGCTGTATTGAGGTAAGATTATGTGGAACACCCAGGAAATCGATCTGAGGATTAAAAGAAGGATCTCCATAGTTGGAGGAAGACAGCATGGCAAGTGCCAGGTGTATGGAAGTGAATTGGGGGAGAGAAAAACTGCCATGCCACAGAGGGGAGGGAGCTCTTTCCACAGGCTGAGAAGAGGGAGAGAAAGGGAAAGGGGTTGAGAGAGTGTGGCATCTAGTCTGCACAAGAAGAAAAACCTCTCCAGACCATGGACTGGGAAGCTGGGGAGCGGGTAGAACTAAGTGTCACAGGTTTTTTGTGGTGTGTGGAGTTCAGACTCTGAGGTTTTGGAAGTGCACAGACTTTACTTTCCCTGAAGCAGTCTCTTGCAGTTGGTTCTGGGGAGAAGGAGGGCACTGGCTAGAGAGTGTGTAAAGTGGTATAAGGATTTGCTGAGTCACACTGGGTGAGAACATTTCCCTTCTTGGAATATAGTTGGAAGAGTGTATATTGCCTCCCCAAGGACAAAAGACCTTGCAAGCACCAGCAAATGGCCTTCCATTGGCGGGGGACAGAGGCATGTGCAGAGGGTGGATAACCTAGTTGCTGCTTTTCTGGGTGCTACACCATAGATTACATGCACCACCCAGGTATAGGACTGTTTTTCTGGGACAAAGGACACTAGACACAGTGCAGCAGGGAAGATCTACTCCAGAGGAGGAGTGGATCCACCTGGTGCAGGGTCTTTTAAGATTTGGAGTTGCACACCAAAGATAAAATGCAGGAGAACTGTGGCACTGGGTGTGCTGATGGCCCTCTCTTTTCTATGAGGGCTTCTGAACAGCGACGGTGGATGTTAGACCCCCTGTGCAAGGGCAAGAGAGTGCAGTCGTGCTATTTTCTCCTTGCCACCAACAGTCAGACTTCAGAGAGCAACACAGTGGCCCCAGTGGAGATGGGTACCACTCACACCAAACCCTGGCCCCCCTGTACCTGGAAAGTGCATATTTACTGGGGCAGGACTGACTCTGAGCCAGCACCTCTCCCCCAGAAGATCAACACAGGCAGCACCCCACATGCACCAATTCTACTGATTATACAGTGTTTCAAATCGTCACCTCAGTTCTGGTGGTAATAGGACCAGGTTGTATTTTTTTTCCTTCTTTTTTTTCCTTTGGAATTAGGCTTATAGTTTTTTGTTTATTTGTTGTTGTTTTTGTTTTTTTTTTTTCATTTCCTTTTCTCTTTTTTTGGATCAGGATTCTTTTTTACTTGTTCTTTTTTCTTTCTTTCTTTCTTTTTCTTTGGAATCAGGCTTATAGTTTTTTGATTGTTTGGGGGTTTTTTTGTTCCTTTCCCTTTTTTTCTTTTCTTTTGGATCAGACTTTTTTTTTCTATTTCTTTTTTTCCCCAAGCTTATTTTAACAAACAAATCAAAGCACATCTGGTTAAAGGTCCAAACACCCCCACTGCAAGCAAGGAGGAACTCTGCAGAAACTGACCAGTGGGAAAGAGCAGCCAAAACACAACAGCAGAGTGCACACAGCACACACCAGAAACACTTCCTGAAGTGCCAGGCCCTGGACAGCGTATGACCCTTTTAATATAGCATTACTCTCAAGTGCAGGAAAGATAAAAAGCTTTAACAACACACAAAAGACAGAAACTTAGCCAAAATGACAAGACAGAGGAATTCTCCCCAAAAGAAACTTCAAGAAGAAATCATAGCCAAGGACTTGCTCAAAACAGATATAAGCAATATATCTGAACAAGAAATTAGAACAGCAGTCATAAGACTACTAGCTTGGCTTGAAAAAAGCATAGGGGCACCTGGGTGGCTCAGTCAGTTGAGCATCTGAGTCTTAGTTTTGGCTCAGGTCATGCTCTCAGGGTCGTGAGATCAAGCCCCACATCAGCCTCAATGCTCAGCAGAGACTCTGTTTACTCTGCTTGAGATTATCTCTCTCCCTCTCCCTTTACCCCTCCCTGCATGCCCTCTCTCTCTCTCAAATTAATAAATAAATCTTAAAAAAGAAAAAAGCATAGAAGAAACCAAAGAAACCCTCGCTGCAAAGATAAAGTACCTAAAAACTACTCAGGATGAAATTAAAAAATGTTATAAATGAGATGTAAAACCGACCGGGTATAATCACAAGAACTGAAGAAGCAGAGGACAGAATAGGTGATATAGAAGATTAAATTATGGAAAATAATGAAGCTGAAAAGAAAACTATTAGATCATGAAGGTAGACAGGTAACTCACTGATTCCATAATGCAAAATAATATCTGTATCATAGGAGTCCCAGAAGAAGAAGAGCAGGAGATAGAGACAGAAAGTTTATTTGAACAAATTATAGCTGAGAACTTCCCTAATCTGAAGAAGGAAACAGGTATTCAATTCCAAGAGGCACAGAGAACTCCCCTCAAAACCAACAAAAACAGGTCAACACCATGACATATCATAGTGAAACTTGCAAAATACAAAGATAAAGAGAGAATTCTGAAAGCAGCTAGGGACAAAAAGTCTTAACCAACAAGGGTAGACACATAAGGTTAGCACAGCAGACCTGTTCATTGAAACTTGGAATGCCAGAAATGAGTAGAAGGAAATATTCAATGTGCTAAATGGGAAAAATATGCAGCCCAAAATACTTTAGCCAGCAAGGCTGTCATTCAGAATAATAGGAGAGATAAAGAGTTTCCAAGACAAGCAAAAACTAAAGGAGTTTGTGAACACTAAACTAGCTCTACAAGAAATATTAAAGGGGACTCTTTGAGCAGGAAAGAGACTAAAGGCAACAAAGACTAGAAAGGAACAGAGACAATTTACAGGAACAGTGACTTTACAGGTAATACAATGACACGAAATTCATATCTATCATGCTATGATATAGAAATCAGAAAAAATAGTAGAACAGATCAACACAACTAAGAGCTGGTTCTTTGAAAAAATTAAGATTGATAAACCCCTACCCAGACTAATCAAAAAGAAAAGAGAAAAGACCCAAATAAATAAAAGCATGAATGAAAGAGGAGAGATCACAACCAACACCACAGAAATACAAGCAATTATCAGAGAATATTATGAAAAATTATATGCCAACAAATTAAGCAATCTGGAAGAAATGGATAAATTCTGAGAAACATAAACTACCAAAACCAGAGCAGGAAGAAATAGAAAATCTGAACAGACACATAACCAGCAAAGAAATTGAATCAGTAATCAAAAATCTCCCAACAAACCAAGAGTCCAGGGCCAGATGCCTTCCCAAGGAAATTCTACCAAACATTTAAAGAAGAGTTAATACCTATTCTTCTCAAACTGTTGTTACAAAAATAGAAATGGAAGGAAAACTGCCAAATTCATTCTATGAGGCCAGCATTACCTTGATTCCAAAACCAGACAAAGATGCCACTAAAAAGGAGAATTACAAAGCAATAACCCTGATGAACATGGTTGTAAAAATTCTCAACATGATACTAGCAAATTGAATTCAACAGTATATTAATAGGATTATTCAGCACAACCAAGTGGGATTTATTCTTGGGTTGCAGGGGTGGTTCATACCTGTAAATCAATCAACGTGATACATCACATCAATAGGAGAAAGAATAAGAACCATATGATCCTCTCAATAGATGCAGAAAAAGCATTTGACAAAATACAGCATCTTTCTTGATAAAAATCCCTCAACAAAATAGGGATAGAAGGAACATACCTCAACATCATAAAGGCTATATATGAAAGAACCACAGCTAATATCCTCAATGAGGAATAAAATTAGAGCTTTTCCCCCTAAGGTCAGGAACACCACAGGGATGTCCACTCTCACCACTGGTGTTCAACATAGTCCTAGCCTCAGCAATCAGACAACAAAAAGAAATAAAAGGAAGAAACAAGTCGAACTTTCACTCTTCACACATAATGTAATACTCTATGTAGTAAAAGACCCAAAGACCCCACCAAAAAAACTGCTAAAACCAATAAAGGAATTCAGCAAAGTAATGGGATATGAAATCAAATCAACAGATGTCTTGTTGCATTTCTATACACCAATAATTTAGCAACAGAAAGAGAAATCAAAGAATTGACCTATTTACAATTGCAGCAAAAACCATAAGGATAAACCTAACCAAACAGGTAAAAGATCTGTATTCTGAGAACTATAGAACACTTATGAAAGAAAATGAGGAAGACACAAAGAAATGGAAAAACATTCCATGCTCATGGATTGGAAGAACAAATATTGTTCAAATGTCTATACTTCCCAAAGCAATCTACACATTTATGCAATCCCTATCAAAATACAACCAAAATTTTTCACAGAGCTAGAACAAATAATTCTAAAATTTTCAGGGAACCAGAAAAGAGCCCGAATAGGCATAGTAAACTTGAAACAGAAAAGTAAAGCCAGAGGCATCACAATTCCGGACTTCAAGCTGTATTACAAAGTTATAATCATCAAGACAGTATGGTACTGGCACAAAAATTGACACATAGATCAATGGAACAGAATAGAGAACCCAGAAATGGACACACAACTATAAGGTCAATTAAACTTCGACAAAGCAGGAAAGAATATCCAATGGAAAAAAAGACAGTCTTTTCAACAAATGGTGTTGGGAAAATTGGACAGCAACATGCAGAAGAATAAAGCTGGACCACTTTCTTACACAGTACACAAAAATAAATTCAAAATGGATGAAAGATCTAAATGTGAGACAGGAATCCATCAAAATCCTAGAGGAGAACACAGGCAGCAACCTCCTTGACCTCAGCTACAGCAACTTCTTACTAGACTAGAGACTAGACATGACTCTGGAGGCAAGGGGAACAAAAGCAAAAATGAACTATTGGGACTTCATCAAGATAAAAAGCTTCTGCACAGCAAAGGAAACAATCAACAAGACTAAAACCCACAGAATGGGAGAAGATATTTGCAAATGACATATCAGATAAAGGGCTAGTATCCAAAATCTATAAAGAATTTATCAAACTCAACCCCCCAAAATAAAAAATCCAGTTATGAAATGGGCAGAAGACGTGATCAGACATTTCTCCAAATAAGACATACAAACGGCCAACAGATACATGAAAAGATGCTCAACATCACTCAGCATCAGGGGAATCAAAACCACAATGAGATACCACCTCACACCAGTCAGAATGGCTAAAATTAACAACTCAGGAAACAACAGATGTTGGCAAGGATGCAGAGTAAGGAGAACCCTCTTACACTGTTGGTGGGAATGCAAACTGGTGCAGCCACTCTGGAAAACAGTACGGAAGTTCCTCAAAAATTTAAAAATGGAGCTACCCTACAACCTAGCAATTGCAACATAGTGATTTGAAGGAGCACATGCACCCCAGTGTTTATAGCAGCAGTGTCCACAATAGCCAAAACATGGGAAGAGCCCACGTGTCCATCAACTGATGAATGGATAAAGAAGTGGTTTATATATACAATGGAATGTTACTCAGCCATCAAAAAGAATGAAATCTTGCCATTTGCAATAACGTGGATAGAACTAGAAGGTATTATGCTAAGCAAAATAAGTCAGTCAGATAAAGACAAATACCATAGGATTTCACTCATATGTGGAATTTAAGAAACAAAACAGATGAACATAAGGAAAAATAACAAAATAAAGACAAAGAGGGAGGAAAACCACAAGAGACTCTTAAATATAGGGAACACACTGAGGGTTGCCAGAGGAGGATGAGTAGGGGATTAAGGTAATTGGGTGATGGGCATTAAGGAGAGCACTTGATGTAATGAGCACTGGGTGTTATATGCAACTGATGAATCATTACATTCTACCCCTAGAACTACTACTTCACTATACCTGAACTAACTTGAACTTAAATAAAATCTTGAATGAAAACAAAAAAAATGAAAAATAAAAAATAAAAAGTATAAATCTCTATGGTAATGTTAAATATATAGAAAAATACATAATAAGGCAATAATGTTATGATAATACACAAGTCACTTTTAGCCTTAGCATAAAAATTAAGAGTCAAAATTATTAAGAATAACTATAACCACAAAAATATGTTAGTGGATACATATCAGAAAGAGTAAATTCTGACGTCAATAACAACGTGGAGGGTGAAAGAGTAAAAACTAAGTTTTTGTATAATATTGGAGTTTGGTTATTATCAGCTTAAAATTGACTGTTATAATTACAAAATGCATTATCTACATGTTATGGTATCCACAAAATCTACAGTAAATACAAAAATGTGAAAAGAACCAAAGTATACCACTACAAAAATATTATCAAATAACAAAGAAAGGCAGCAAGAGAGAGGAACAAAAGAACTACAAAACAGACAGAATACAATTAATAAAATGACAATAATAAACCCTTACCTCTCAATATTTACTTTGAATGTAAATGGATTAATTTCACCAATCAAAAGTTATAGAGTGGCTATAAGGAAACTCTAGGCTTAAACAACACTATAGACCTAATGGACCTAATAGACATATATGGAACATTCTACCCAACAACAGCAGTATACACATTTTTCTCAAGCACACACAGAATATTTTATAGAATAGATTACATACTAGGCCACAAAACAAGTCAAGAATTTTATTTATTTTTTAATTTTTTATTGTTATGTTAATCGCCATACATTACATCATTAGTTTTTGATGTAGTGTTCCATGATTCATTGTTTGTGCATAACACCCAGTGCTCCATGTAGAATGTGCCCTCTTTAATACCCATCACCAGGCTAAGCCATCCTCCCATTCCCCTCCCCTCTAGAACCCCCAGTTTGTTTTTCAGAGTCCATCATCTCTCATGGTTCATCTCTGCTTCCGATTTCCCCCCCTTCATTCTGGTATCTTCTTTTTTTTTTTCTTAACATATATTGCATTATTTGTTTCAAAGGTACAGATCTGTGATTCAACAGTCTTGCACAATTCACAGCACTCACCATAGCACATGCCCTCCCCAACGTCCATCACCCAGCCACCCCATCCCTCCCACCCCCCTCCACTCCAGCAACCCTCAGTTTGTTTCCTGAGATTAAGAGTCTCTTATGGTTTGTCTAACAAGCCAACAATTTTAAGTCAGTAAAATCACTCCAAATATCTTTCCAGCCACAATAGAATGAAACTGAAGTCAATAACTAAAGGAAAACAGAAAAAATCATAAATATGGGAAATTTAACAACAAACCCTTGAATAAAAGTTGCATCAAAAATAAAAAAGGAAATAAAAAAATATCTTGGGATAAACAAAAATGAAAACACAACATACCAAAATCTGTAGAGTACAACAAAAGCAGTTTTAAGAGGGAAATTTATAGAAATTAGTTTTTTTTTTTTCTGGGACAATTAAGCTTTATTTTTCATATATATATATATATATATATATATATAAAGGAAATTTGCAAATTTACATGTGACCTAACAAAACCAAATATATATACACTCACATGCACACACAGATACACATACACACCCCAAAGCTCTAGCCTTACATAAAAAAAAATGGTGAAAAACTGAAAGTTTTTCCTATAAGATCAGGAACAAAACAAGAATTCCCACTCTCACTATTTTTATTCAACACAGTATTGGAAGTTCTAGCCAGAGCAATTAGGCAAGGAAAAGAAATAAAAGGCAACCAAATTAGAAAGGAAGTAGTAGAACTATCACTATTTACAGATGACATAATATTATATATACAAAACCCTAAAGATCCAACCAAAAAACTGTTAGAACTAATACATGAATTCAGTAAAGTTGCAGGATATAAAATCAATATACAATTTTTTGCATTTCTATATACTAATAAACTATAACAAAGAGAAATTAAGAAAACCATCCCATTTACAATTGTATCAAAAAGAATAAAATACCTAGGAATAAATTTAATCCAGGTGTTGAAAGACTTGTATACTCAAAACTATAAAGACACTGATGAAAGAAATTGAAGATGACATAAGCAAATGAAAAGATATTCCATGCTCATGGATTGGGAGAATTAATATTGTTAAAATAGCCATACTACCCAAAGCAGTCTACAGATGCAATGCAATTCCTATCAAAATTCCAGTGTCATTTTTCACAGAAATAGAACAATCCTAAAATTTGCATAGAACCACAGAAGTCCCCAAATAGCCAAAGCAATCTTGAGAAAGATGAAAAAGTTGAAGGCATCATCCTCCTTGATTTCAGACTATATTACAAAGCTACAGTAATCAAAACAGTATGGTATTGGCATAAAAAGCAGACATATAAATCAATGGAACAGAATGGAGAACAAGAAAAAAACCCACAAATGTATGGTCAATTAATTTATGACAAAGGACCCAAGAATATATAGTGGAGAAAGGACAGTATCTCCAATAAACAATGTTGAGAAAACTGGACAGCCACATGCAAAAGAATGAAAATGGGCCACTTTCTTACACCATACATAAAAATTAACAAAAATAGATTAAAGACTTAAAAGAACCTGAAACTATAAAACTCCTAGAAAACATAGTTGGTAAGATTTTTGGCGTCTGTCTTAGAAATGATTTTTTAGATCTAACTCCAAATACAAAGGTAACAATAGCAAAAATAAGCAAGCGGCATTACATCAAACTAAGCAAAGAAAATTATCAACAAAGTGAAAAGGCAAAAAATGGGCAAAGATTTTAATAGATGTTTCTAAAAGAAGATATACAAATGGCAAACCCGTATATGAAAAGATGCTTAATATCACTAATCATCAGGGAAATGCAAATCAAAACCACAATGGGTTATCATCTCATACCCTTTAGGATGACTATTGTCAAAAATAAAATAAAATGATAAAATAAAATAAAATAGATAACAAGTGTTGACAATGATGTGGAGAAAAGCAGACTCTTCTATACTGTTGGTAAGAAGTAAATTGATGCAGCCACTATGAAAAACAATATGGTGGCTCCTCAAATATTAAAATAAAACTACCATACAAACCAGCAATCTTACTTTGGGATATATATTCCAAAATAATTGAAAGCGGGATCTCAAAAAGATATTTGCACTCCACTGTCTATTGCAGCATTATCTACATTAGTCAAGAGGTAAAAACAACCCACATGTCCACTGACAAATGAATAGATAAGGAAAATGTGGTATATACATACAATGGACTATTATTCTACCTTAAAAAAGAAGTAAACCATGACATTTGCAATAACACAGATGAACCTAGAGCACATTATACTAAATGAAATAAGCCAGACACAAAAGGACAAACACTACATAACGCTTTTATAATAAATCTTAAATATTCAAACTCATAGAAACAGAAAGTAGAATGGTGGTTGAATGGGACTAAGGCAGGGAGAAATAGGACGTAATAGCAAAGAGTATAAATTTTGCTATATAAGATAAATAAGTCCTAGAGATCTACTTTACATCTTAGAGACAATAGTTAACAATAGTGTATTGTATTTTTAATTTTCTTATGAAGGTAGATTTTATGTTAAGTATTCTTATCACAAAAATAAATAAGTATAAAAATTTCTGCTTGCAAAATACACTGTCAAAAGAATGAGAAGAAAAGCCACAGCCCTTAAGCGAAATAAGTCAATCAGAGAAAGACATGTATCATATGATCTCACTGATATGAGGAATTCTTAATCTCAGGAAACAAACTGAGGGTTGCTGGAGTGGTGGGGGGTGGGAAGGATGGAGTGGCTGGGTGATAGACATTGGGGAGGGTATGTGCTATGGTGAGCGCTGTGAATTGTATAAGACTGATGAATCACAGACCTACCTCTGAAACAAATAATACATTATATGTTAAAAAAAAAAAAAAGATAGTAGGAAGGGAAAAATGAAGGGGGGGAATCAGAAGCGGAGACGAACCATGAGAGACTATGGACTCTGAGAAATAAACTGAGGGGTCTAGAGCGGGGGGGTGATGGGTTAGCCTGGTGATGGGTATTAAAGAGGGCACATATTGAATGGAGCACTGGGTGTTATACGCAAACAATGAATCATGGAACACTACATCAAAAACTAATGATGTAATGTATGGTGATTAACATAACATAATAAAATTTTTTTAAAAAAAGAAAAGAAAAGCCACAGCCTTGGGGGACATATTTGCAAAAAACACATCTGATAAGGAACTATTAATCCAAAATATACAGAGAATTCTCAAAATTCAACAGTAAGAAAATAAACAATTAAAAATGGGCCAAAGGCCTTAACAGACACCTCATCAAACATGTTATACAGATGACAATCATATGAAAAGATGATCACATCATATATCATCAAGGAAATGCAAATTTAAACAACAATAAGATACCACTACATACCTATTAAGTGGTTAAAACCAGAACACTGACACCACCAAATGATGGTGAGAATGTGGAGCAATAGGAACATAGGAACCCTCATTCACTGCCAGTGGGAATGCAAAATGGTACAGTCACTTTGGGAGACAGTTTGTCTTTTTCTTACAAAACTAAACATACTCTTACCATACAACCCAATAATTGTTCCCTTTGCTATTTATTCAAAGGAGTTGAAAACTTTTGACTACAAAAACCTGCACATGAATGTTTATAGCAGATTTATTCATAATTTCCAAACTTGGAAGCAACTCAGATGTCCTTCAGTAGGTGAACAGATAAATAAATTGTGGTACATCCAGACAACAGAATATTATTCAATGCTGAAAAGAAATGAGCAATCAAGCCATGAAAAGACATGGAAGACCCTTATTGCATATTATTAAGTGAAAGAAGCCAATGTAAAAAAAAAAAAAAGGCTACCTACTATATGAGTCCAGTTATATGATATTCTATAAAAAGCAAAACTATGAAGAGAAAAAAGATCAGTGGTTTCCAGGGGTTGTGGGAGACAAAGGGTGAGGGAATAAGTGGAACACAGAGGAGTTCTAGGGCAGTGAAAATACTCTATATGATACTATAATAACAGATGCATGTCATTATACATTTGTTCAAGCCCATAAAATGTACAACATCAAGAATGAACTCTGATGAAAACTATGGAATCTGAGTGATCATGACCTATCAATGTAGGTTAATCAATTGTAACAGATGTATCACTCTGGTGACAGATGCTGATAATGAAGGAGGCTATGCATGTGTAGAGGTAGAAGATATATGGGAAATCTCTATAATTTTCTCTTAATTTTGTTATAAAACTAAAATTCCTCTAAAAAATTATCTTATAAATAAATAAATAAAGGGGGTAGGAGGAAACTTTTGGATGATATGGATATGTTTATGATATAGATTGTGCTGATGGTTTCATGGTTGTACGCTTATCTCCAAACTTATCAAGTTGTATACATTACAAATATATGCAGCTTTTTGTATATCAATCACACCTCAGTCAAGTGCTTTAAGAAATGTTTCATGGTATTTCATTGTATCAATATACTATATTTTGTTTAGTCCTCTACCAATGGAAATTTAGGTTTTGCCCAATCATTTCCTATTACAAACACTTCCACAATGACTAACATAGCACATGTCTCATTTTACAAATGTCATAGTTTATTTGTATAATAAGTTCATAGAAAAGATATTGTTAGGTTAAAGGATATATACACTGTGATTTTGATGGATTGTCTTCCATAAGTTTTGAATCAACTACATTCCACCAATAAGTAAGATTGTCTCTTTCTCCACAGGCATACTAACAGAATGCTAACAAACTTTTTTTTAAATACCTGCCAAAGAGGTGAAAATGGTCTCTCATTGCAATTCTATAGTTATGACTGAGTTCATTATCTTTTCCTATGTTTAAGAGCCTTTTCAATGAAATGTCTATCCATATTCTTTTCATATTTTTCAATTGATTTTTTTTGATATTTTCTAATCCAGTTGTGGAAACTCTCTATATTAGGAAGAGTAACCTATCATGGATATAAATTGTAAGTAAATTTTTGAGTTTGTCACATATCTTTTAATTTTTGTTTTAGTGGTTTTGCCATGAATTTTTTGTTTCATCTAGTATAATTACTTTTTAATTATAGATTTCAAGTTAGCATTTCAAACACACATTTGAGAAAACGTAAACATCTTTTTCCTTATAATTTATATCCCTTTCCAGGGCTGTGAAATAGCAATTACACTCCCAGCTGGGGTTTCTTCTCTTTGATAGGCTGATTTTATCCAATACATGAGAATTATGTAAGTTCTGAATTTTTTCTCTGGAACCCAATTCCAAAACTGGACCTAGACTGGCAACATTTGCAGTATTTGTGCACATTGTCTCTCAGTCAGTCATAAAAGAGCACCCCTCTCTCATGGATATAGCAGGTACTTTAAATCACTGCAGGTACTTTACATCAATGATCTTGAGACTTTCAATCCTCACAAAAGGCAACTGATATAAACTAGAGAAAATGTTATATATTTAAGAATCTAGATTCCCCCCCCCAAAAAAGAATCTGGATTCCAATTTATGCCACTGTATATAGATTCTTTATTTCCTCATAATTCTTTAATTAAATAAAATTGTAATACTATATATCATATATGTTATATATACCACTTAAATATATATGCCACCTGAATATATAATGGAAGTACATTACATTAATTTAATTAAATAAAAGAAACACAAAGATCGATAAGGATTAAGGGTAGCAAGCTGAAAATCTCTCCATCTAGCTTTCAGAAGAAATTGGAAAAAAAAAACTGATGATGATTGGTTGACAGATTCTACATTTTTCATTCTAAAAATTTATTACACTTCATATTAATCCATACATAACAAGCCTTCTTTTACTACATGTGTGAAATGTTTGAAACTCAAAGAAAAGTTCAAAATCAATTACATGTAAAACTCTGCAGTATCCTTCCCAATGAAATTAGCAGACAGGATCTTCCCAATCCTAGTGTGCATTTTGACAGCAGCATGGGACAGATCTAAGTAGTGTTTTTCAAAAGCTTCTACTGATGAAAATGCTTCTTTGAGACTCTGAGTTGTGTTGGCTGTTTCAGTTCTCTCAGCTCCCAAACCTGCCAAAAGATCAACTACCCTGTTGAGGTCTTCGGAGTTAGGTCCTTTTTCTGACACAAGTCCACACAGATAGACGAAGGACTTCAGCTTTTCTGTAGCATAGCTACATAAACCTAAAGTATGGGCAATGTTTGAGTCTATCTCCGCCCAGTCACAACAACCTTCTATCCTCTGCAGTACCCCCAAGACAGCAGTCCAGAGCACCAGGTGGAACAGACTTCTAAGAGCATCAGTTCCTGCACACAATTTTGCAGCAGCTCTAGGGCATGCTGAGCCACCTCCCACAGCCTCTACAGGAACAGAAGCAAGGAGTACTGGTGAGAAAATAGGTAAATGCACAGATCTAACAGGGTGGCTTCTTGCCTCTGTATCAATTCACACTTCTCCATGTCTATGGGCTTTTGGAGGATCAATCCATTCCAGCTTTTCACTGGCTGGCAGAAAAAAGTCAGCCAGTTGGCACCATCCCCAGAACCAAAGCTGACAACATACTGAGAAAACAGGGCATCCAGTTCATTATATTGTACCAGGGCATTTTCAAATTGCTGCAGCATATCAAATACAAAGGCAAGTTCCTCCCGAACCATGAAATACTCACAAAAGCTCCAGCCTGGCTCAGTCCTCTTCTCCGTCAAGGTTCTCAGTTCATCCTCAAACTTGCCTAGGTTTTTGGTAAAAGACATAAGAAGCCATGTCCTGAGTTTGGTAAGGAAGATATTCCAAGGATTCCTGAGTTCAAGAAGAGTCCTTTAAGGGGTTGGAGAGCATGACACACCTGTCACTCTGTTTATTACAAAAATCATTTCTTATTTTGTCCACAATAGGAGTTCAGGGAAGGATGTTGGTTTTGTTGTTTTTTTTTTTTTCCCTCCTTGGCATCATTTTCTTTTTTTAATTTTATTTTAATTCAATTAGCCAACATATAGTACATCTCCAGTTTTTGACGTAGTGTTCAGTGATTCATCAGCTGCATACAACACCCAGTGCTCATTATATCATATTCCCTCCTTAATACCCATCACCCAATTACCCTCCTCCTACCTCTCTTTCTGCAACCCTCAGTTTGTTTCCTGGAGTCAAGTCTCTCGTGGTTTGTCTCTCTCTCTGATTTTCTCCCATTCAGTTTTCAACCACCACTATTAGCCAGTCCACAGAGCTATGACCTTTCAGAACATTCAGCTACTTGGTAAGGTCATCTTTTACTGTAGCTTTATACACCAGTATCATAGCATTCCATCCAATAAATATGAAAAAAAAGGGGAAAGTAAGCAGGACTTTGTTTCCTTCTTTGAGCAACAGTTCCTCTTTGAATTGAACAAAGTTAGATTCTAGGTGAATCATCTTTGGAGCCTGGCCATAGTACCTTCTCCATTCCATCTGTTCTCTTGGAAGCTGCTAGGAAAGCACTGGATAAATAGAGGTAAATCAATTCTGATCTCCAGCACAGGTAACAATGGGCTTGTGTAGGTCACCAGCAGCAGCGGCTCCTCAGGGACATCCATGGACCATCACTGGCCTCTGGGCCAGCCCAAGCCTGAGCAGCACCGCAACAGGGATACCCATCAGGCTGTGTGAGGCAGTTCCTAAGCCTGCTGCCCTACATGGCCACCTGGCCCCACCACTTCCCGCCATGATTTTTTTTAATTATTTTTAAGAAGTCAATATTACCAATATTGTCTTCTATGGCTTCGTATTTTGCATTATAGTTAGAAATGTCTTTGTCACACCTTGGTTATAAAAAATTCTTCTCTATGGTACAAATAATTTTAAGGGCTTTATTTGTGTAAGGGGTTGGAATAGGAATTATAGAGATGCCTCCAAAATAAATATCTGATCTTAAGAAACAAATATAAAGCAAAAACAGAAGACCAACTTTATTCAATAAATACACAAATGGAATGTTTTAGAGCTGAACACTCACTAGGAAGAACAGAAAATACTTTATGGTCATAGCCTATATTATGGACCAAGAGATGATCCTTTGAAACCAAAAGAGATGTAAGATAAATTATATAGATAAAAAAGACAGCTATTCTAGTAGCCTGTTGAACAACCAGGACCTTCAGAAAGTGTAGGAGGGCTGTGTGGAGAGAATAACATGACTCCAGAAGGCAATAATCAATAAATTCACCACTGAATCATTGCAATGAACAGCTAACACAATATGTGAAGCTCTTGATAATGATCAATGTAAACCTGAAAGAAATAACAAGTAATAGGTAGCATGAGTCTGTCAAAAACAAATCATGTGAAACTATAATTCAATCCTTCCTTCAAGAGGATAAGTTTAGTACTTTAAAAAAAAGAAAAATTTGGTGGAGACTTGGGCTAGCAAAAATGTTTTAAAAGGATGAATTAGATGGAAGTGTCATAAGATGAATAGTTTAGATACAGAAAAAAAGTTGTTATTGACAGTTCAATACTGCATTGGGTGAAGGTGTCAGGTAGGTCCCTTAGGGGTCCACTCTGAATTCAATACAATTCAATATTTTCATTTACAACTTAGAGAGTAGAAGGTAGAGAATACCTAATAAAATTTGCAGATGTTCCTGCACATTGCAGGATAGGCATAAAAGTAGAGTATAAGCAGGATTAAATTTTTAAATGGGCAGAAATCAATAAAATAAGATTCAATAAAGCATTCATAAATGTAATGTGATTCACAAAGGAAAGAAGAATCAAATGCACCAATGTAAAATGAAATCACAAGAGAGTCTAAGGCTTATAGTGGAAAGTAAAATGAACACGTATCAGCAACATAACCATCAAACTCCAAAAGCCAATGCTGATCAAGTTACAAAAATGAATTTTTTCTTAATAGGAAAAAGAGAAGAAATGTTATGCCAGTCAATAAGCACTTCAGTATGTCCAAGGCATCAAACTTTAGGACTTATAGATAAGTAGAGTACAGAGAATTGACTGGAAAATCAAAAGAATTCATGTAGGAAAAAGTAAGACTGGCATAAAACAGATAAATGGAGAAGAGTAAGCAAAGAAAGTAAAGTAGATATAGTTGCTCAGAGCAGAAGTAAGGGAAAGGGACAGGTAGGAAAAGGTAAAGGAGGGAAAGAGAAACCAGAGAAAGAGAATGGAGAGGGAAGAGGAAACAAGATAAGGAAAAAGGGAGGAAAAACTTTTAAAGGGGATGAAGGAGGACAACAGAAGAATGTCTTTGAAAGAAATTTGTCTTATGAATTCACTTCACAAAGAAGTTATGCAGAAAATTGGTGGTGAGTGTCCTAATTAATATTTTAATTGGAATGATTCCAAGACATACAGTTGCAGTAATTCCTATCCATAGTCAAATATGATCTTCAGATCAGTAAAGAAATTGGATTTTAGAGAACATATTTTTAAAAAAGGACCAGTGCCTCTTAAGAAATTTGAGGACAGGGACGCCTGGGTGGCTCAGTCAGTTAAGTGACTGCCTTCAGCTCAGGTCATGATCTCAGGGTCCTGGGATGGAGTCCTACATTGGGCTCCTTGCTAAGTGGGGAGCCTGCTTCTCCTTCTGCCTGCCACTGCCCCTGCTTGTGCTCACTCTTTCTCTGACAAATAAATAAATAAAATCTTAAAAAAAAAAGAAAAAAAGAAATTTGGGGGCAAAATCAGAGCTAAGAGAGTGGGGAAAAAATACTAGCAATCTTTTTAATAAAAAATTAAAAATTCCAAAGCAATGCAAACTATCCAGGAGCATGTCCACAAAGGGAAAACAGGCAGAGTCATAAATTTTCCATCATAAATCATGCTTGTCATTTATCTGATTTTAGAAATAAAATATGGCCATAAGAAAATCTGAAAGTTATTGGGAAATACTTTTATAATTAAAATCACCTATAACCGGGCGCCTGAGTGGCTCAGTTGGTTAAGCGACTGCCTTCGGCTCAGGTCATGATCCTGGAGTCCCGGGATCAAGTCCCGCATCGGGCTCCCTGCTCAGCAGGGAGTCTGCTTCTCCCTCTGACCCTCCCCCCTCTCATGTGCTCTCTCTCTCTCATTCTCTCTGTCTCAAATAAATAAATAAAATCTTTAAAAAAAAAAATCACCTATAACCTCACCATCATCAATACTTTGATGTATGTACTTGACTCCTTTGCACAAGGTATATCTTTTTAAAATTAGTATAAGTTTACACATGTAGTTGCATATCTGCATTTTTTTATTACCTATTGTATTAATATCTTCCCAGGCAGTGAATGTTCTTTAAAAACATGACTATTAATAGCTGCATTATATTCCATTTTTAGATGTATATAAACATCTCCCTGTTGATAAATATTTAATTATCCAACTTTGTATCATTATAAATAATGCTGCTGTGGGCTTTTTTATTTATATATAGTTTGATTTTTCTTAGGATACATTCTCAAAAGGTTGTAATATGAACATTTTATGGCTTCATAAATTTTGTGTGTTATATATACATATGTGTATATGCATACACGCGCAGAGATTGCTTTTCAGAAAGGATGCCTGTACTCTTCCCAATATATGAAAATATTCATCTCACTTTATACCAGTACTACATGAGAAATATTACTGAAGTTACATTTCTTTGATTACTATATTTGATGTTAATTTCTTTTGTGAACTGTTTTGGTTACATGTTTTGCCAACAAAGTGTCATTCTTGTTACATTCTTGTTAGTTAACTATATCAAGAACATTAATTTTGGTCATATTTATTGGAAATATTTTTAAAATGTTTTATGGCTGTGCTATTATTTTTACTCTTTTTGTTGTATAGAAAATACAACATATACATAAATATATTAAATTTTTACTCTGTGATTTCTTCATTGCTTTTATGGAGTAGAAGTTCTTCCCCATCTAGTTGTCAGTTACATTTTTATTTATATTTTATTCTAGGCATTTATGATTTCATTTTTTTATTTAGCTAATGAATTAATCTAGAGTTTATTTTAGTGCATGATGTGAGGTGAGGCTTTTTTTTTCAAATAGCCAGTTTTCTCAACATTACAAAATAATCTACTTCTTATTCTATTGGTTTGTTATGATCCTATATCATATATGAAGTGGTTTAATAAATTGGGTCTATTGCAAGAGTTTGGAATGAAAGATTAACACTGAACAGCCAGTGAATGCAAGATAAAGGGGACCTCTGCAAGAAATGGAGAGAGGAATAAGGACAAAGGAACAAGCAAAGACAAGGAAACACAATGACTAGAGATGAGCAAGCAAAACATCTGATGAAATGTAATGTGTTTCCATTGCTTTATAAGAGACTAAAATTACACAAAGGAAAAAAGGAAAAAAGCACATGAAGAAATTTATGTGTGGGGCTGGGCAGGAGGGGCACAAAGGAATACCAAATGAAAGAGATAAATGGGCCTCACTGCACAGATCTTCCTCGACTTAAAATGGGGTTGGATCCTGATAAACCCATCATAAGTTAAAATTATCATAAGTCAAAAATGCATTTAATACACCTAACCTACCAAGCATCGTAGCTTAGGCTAGCTTACTTTAAAGGTTCTCAGAGCACTTAGATTAGCCTACAGTTGGGCAAAATAATTTAACACAAAGCCTATTTTATAATAAAGTATTAAATATCTCATGTAATTTATTGAATACTGTACTGAAAGTGAAAAACAGAATGGTAGTATGGGTCCAGAATGATTGTTAAGTGTATTGGTCATTTATCCTCATGATCACATGGCTGACTGGGAGCTGTGGCACCCTGCTGCTGCTCAGCATCGCAAGAGAGGATTGTACAGCATATGACTAGCCTGGGAAAAGATTGAAATTCCAAGTATGGTTTCTACCGAATACATATTTCTTTTGCACTATCATAAAGTCAAAAATTCATACATCAAATCATTGTAAGTTGGGGACCATCTTTATGTGGAACTTGTCCATCTGCAGAAAATAGGCAGGAAAGGAAATAGCTCTTAGAAGGAGAGAAGCAATACAGAATTTGAAGCAGTTGAAAGATACAGAAAGAGGGAGCACCTGGGACGCCTGAGTGGCTCAGTCAGTTAAGCGTCTGCCTTGGGCTCAGGTCATGATCCCAGGGTCCTGGGATCAAGCCATGTGGCAGGCTCCCTGCCCAGCAGGGAACCTACTTCTTCCTCTGTCCTTCCCCCCTGCTCATGCGCTCTCTCTCTCTCTCTCTCTCTCTCAGATAAATAAATAAAATCGTTAAAAAAAAAAGATACAGAAAGAGATGTATAAGAAAGAAAAAAGAATGGTAAAGAAAGTGATGGAAGCTAAAGGTCAAGATAAAAAAAAATTACAATCAGGAAAGTTTTGTACAAAGAATCATCAAAGAGAGATCGTACTCATAAAGTAAAAATTGATGGACTCATGAGGACATTAAAAAAATTAAGAAGCAAGAAGAAATAGAGTAAGAAAAGGCTGAAGAAGAGTCTTGTAGAATGTTTTAAAAACAAACAGGGATTTATAATTCTGGTGTAGCAGAAAAGATCTCTACCCAAAAGAATAGCATATAGGTGAGGAAACACAGCAATATCTGATCTTTGTGTTAAATTGTCATCATGAAACATATTTAGAATCTATTGGCTAAGCTTTATACATAAAAAGTAGTCAAGTTATAACTATAAAATGTATCATAGAGTCTTGTTAAAAGGAAGGGGAATTTAAAGGGTACAATAATCATGGTCTTGAGGATTAAGCCCCACTGGGGGAAAAATGGAAATTCCAAAGCCTAAAAATTAATTAAAAGAATGAAAAGAAAATGTGGCTAAAAAGGATAAAGTATATTATTCATTCTTTATTCAACAAACATATATACAGGGTCTACCATATTAAATGGTAGAGGGAATATAAAATAAATATTATTTCTGCCCTCAAAGATGTCCCATCTAGTGTACAAAATAAAATGGTATATAAAACATTCAAGTGTTATGGGATATATGATACATTCAATTATGTACAATCTGCTATAGAAGCAATGAAAAGGAAATGTCTAACTCTGTGGGGATTAGTGGTGAGGAAAGAGTTCAGGAGGGGGAGGATAATTAGAGACTATTTTATACAGGAGGTGATCTTTGAGCTGAATCTTAAAGGCTACTCAGAATTTGATCAGTTAGTCCAGAGAAGAAAGAAGGTAGGGAGATGTAAGGATATATAGTATACTTGGAATACAGAAAGCAATTAAGTGTGGCTGTATCATAGGATGCATAAAGAATTTTGTAGAAAATGAGGCCAAAAAGAAAATCAGGAAGCAGGTCCTTAAAACCATGCCAAAGACATGGGGAGCCATCAAAGATTCTTAAGCAGGAGAGTGAAATGATAAGATTTACCTTTTTGAAAAGCCATGCTGGTTTCAGTTGGAAGGAGGAAAGACCGGAGGTAGGGAATCATATTAGGAAGCTTTTACAATCTCCTACATAAGACATTATGGAGACATGGAATAAGAAATTGATAGCAGAAATGGATTTTAAAAATATTGAATTTGAGACATTTTAAAAAGTATAATTAGCAAGACTTGGTAATTGGCTATGAAATGTCGGAGTGGAAAGATTCAGAAATGATATCAAGGTTTCTGGTTTGCACTAGATATAAGAGATTGGGTACACTGGAAAAGGGTCAGGTGTACAGAAGATTGTGAGCTTGGGTAGGGATAGGATTAATTTAAAGGACCTCTGAAATATTCAATGGAAATATAGAAAGAGCTAGATACATATACTCCAAGCTCAGTAGAGAGCCCTGAGCTGGAGAGATTTTGGGACTAGAAGTAGAGAAAAGTGGAGGTGGAAAGTAGGAGAAAGGTGGGTGGATTCGAGCATGTTAAGAGATAGAGGTGACAAGATCCATGAATTATAGGAAAGAGGACAGTAAAATAAATGTTTCAAGAAAACAATGAAAATAGCAGCAATGTCCACAATAGCCAAACTGTGGAAAGAGCTGAGATGTTCATTGAGAAATGGAACTGGAGGGTATCATGCTGAGAGAAATAAGTCAAACAGAGAAAGACAGCTGTCACATGTTTTCACTCATGTGGAATATAAGAAACAGTGCAGAGGATCATAGGGGAAGGGAGGGAAAACTGAATGGGAAGAAATCAGAGAGGGAGACAAACCATGAGAGACTCTGGACTCCAGGAACCAAACTGAGGGTTACAGAGGGAGTGGGGTGGAGGGATGGGGTAATTGGGTGATGGGCATTAAGGAGGGCATGTGATGTGATGAGCACTGGGTGGTATATGCAACTGATAAATTATTGAACGCTACATCTGAAACTAATGATGTTAGCTAATTGAATTTAAATAAAAAATTTTTAAAAAGCAATAAAAAATTAGTACACAGAATTTATGGAACATGAATAGGCTATGTAGAAATTCTAGTTTTTCCACAGAATATCAAAGGAAGAGCAAATATATACAGTTCATGAGTCCTTATTTTAAAAGAAGCTTTGACAAAAAAAATGAAATAAAAGATACCAACATATAAGTTAATTCTGGCTCCAAACCTTATGGCTTTGTTTTGTTTTTCCCACTAAAATGCTGCCTATTTGTTGTCTAATTATATCAAGGAGTCTGCACCAGACAATTAAAATCAAATTCTATTTAATAAAAAGATGCCAACATGTTTTTGCGATGCCAAATACCAAGTGCTAAGGTTTTTCTAATGAACTGCTCATAAATTTGCCTATCCTTTCTCCTGACAGTTATTTTCACCATCTGCCAGCAGCAGCCCCGCCCCTTATAAATCTTTCTTAATTTATTTTTCTTATGCTTAAAATTGCAGAATAAGTGAAAGAGGGTGGAGCATAGCTGCTATGAGCTATTACAATGAGAGACAAGGCCCAAAAATGGAAACATAAATTTTGACAAACTCCTTCAGCAACTACATATTCCTAAGGGTGACAGGAACCAATCCAGCATTCTTCAACTAGGACTTTTTTTTTTCCTTTTTTCAGAGATTGACCAAGTTCTGATACAAATATAAAAGTGTTGGAAATGCAATAAAAAATTTGCAAAGACAGGGTCTCTTTTAGGATTTGCCTGAAAAAAATAGACCAGAGAATCGTCTTGCATGATTCTCCTTACACAATAAGTCAGACTCAAGGCCACAGGCTTAGAGAGTTAGAGACTGGCTTTAGGGCAACTGTAGTTTTTCACATGCTGTGGAAGATGCCATGATTTGAACACCTCTACTCCCTGCAATTCAGCTTTATTGTTCACCAAATTGTGGCCCCATTAAATTAACATTACTATGACACAAAAAGGACTGACATAAAATTTAAAAGGTTTTAAACCAAACTAAGAAAATCAACCGTATATTGCCCCAGATTTGAATTATATTTTCTCTTTGATTCCCAAATTATCATCCTTTTTTTTCCAGGATATTCTTTTTAATTTTGAGTCTTGCAGCCTCTACACTAAAATACAAATGCTACCAATGAAGAGTCACTCTGAATGAAGATTCAAGATAAAGTCATGTGCATTCCACACATTTTCTCTTCTGTTTAAGAAAGTATCTCAAATATAAGAACAAAACCTGATTAAAAAATATGACAGGGATATAATTTCTACATTACTTAAATTACTCACGATTTTAATTAGAAAAATTACAAGTCCCCAATAGATAAATGGCCAACATAAAAAAAATGAAGGGGCAGTACTCACAAGAGAAAATGTAACAAATACACGGGAATATGTCCAAGCTTCAAAACAATCAGAAAAGTTTAACTTAAAACTATAATGAGGTAACATTTTTACCAGTTTAATTTAGTTTTCTCCAGTTTCCTGGCAAGGCTATGATGAAATTAGTCAATTATTTATGTTTTTGGAAATTAGGTTGGCAATATTTTTGTGAAAAATTTAAGTGTTTAGACCCTTTCACCCAGTGATTAAACTGCCAGGATTTTAAGTGAAGAAAGAATTCAAGAAGTTTCAAAAACTATATGCAACAAGATATTCATTACAACATCCTTTATAATAACAAAAATTTAGTAACAACCTAAATGACCCATGATAGACTAGCTAAATCATGATGAATTGCCCTAAAGGAATATTGTTCAGCCACTATGAGCCACATTATGAGAAACATATAACTACATGACAAGCCATTTATAATATTAAATAAAGAACAGAGCACATAAAAGGATCTCCATTATTTTTACAACTTTGTAAAATTAGGTATGTATGTAAAGGTCACATTAAAAGTTGATACATTATGTAGTGATACTGTGAGTGATTTTTTATTCCTATGTTTTTGTTTTCATTATATCGTTTGTGCACTGATAAAAACTTTTAAAATACCCTTCTAAGTCCCACTTTTTTCATCAGTTTAACAGGCACCTGATTTCTGATTATACCTGGAATTGTCATATGGACTCCAGACAACTTGCTGGAGTACAGAGGTCACCTCTGGAAAGTCTGGCTGTTTAGAAAGGTCAGGCCCAGCTCTGACAGGCTTTTTGCATTTCCTTTCCCAGTTTCCCTGCCAAGGGCTCAACCTTCCCCCCCACCCTTCACCCCCCCCACCCCCACTTCGTTTGTCTTTCAAGCAGCTATAGTCATTTGAAAAAACACACTTGAAATGAACTGACTTTTGGGGTGTTAAAATTTAATATATTTGATGTGATAAATATGTCTCCTTTATTACCATTAAAGCTAGAGAGAAGAGAGAATAACAAAAGTGGAAATGAGATTCTGAAGTATCCAGGGTGAAACATTTTTAAGCAAACTGCACTAGATCTTGAGAGTTTCAAAGGTCTATTCCTCAGACAATTTACTTCAGAAGATTTGGCTTCTGAGATAATTGGTCTTCTTAATCCTTAATTTGGGGCACTGCTATGGCTCTCCTGAGACTGTCAACTTCCCCCATCTGGATTCACAACATGGACAAGTGTTTTCTGTCTGGACCAAATTACTTTAAGTATTACATTTGTGGCCTAAATTGCTCTATGTCTATTTAAATTCAACAGATTTTTTTTTTTCTCTGTGACCTTTAGTAGGTCTAATTCCAATTCTGGTACAGATGAGAATAACACAGTAGAGAAGGTGCTTGCCCTTTGCTGAATAATGTGTATCGAGATTTGCAAACAGAAAGACCCTGTGTTATGAGACAGAAGAAAGACAGACAGAGACAGGGAGAGACAGAGAAACAGACAGACCAATGACAGAAACTATTCTAAGAAATTAGATACTTTTTATAAAAGCTGTTGACAATCTATGCTTATTTGTATAACCCTCTTCTTTTGGCCTTTCTACATTTTTTATTTTTTTAATTTTTTTTATTATTTTTATAAGATTTTATTTATTTGACAGAGAGAGACACAGTGAGAGAGGGAACACAAGCAGGGGGAGCGGGAGAGGGAGAAGCAGGCTTCCCACTGAGCAGGGAGCCCGATGCCGGGCTCGATCCCAGGACCCTGGGATCATGACCTGAGCCAGAGGCAGACGCTGAACGACTGAGCCACCCAGGCGCCCCTCTACATTTTTTATATGCCAAGACACTCAAAACATAAAAGTGGTCTTGGCCTCAACATCGTGCTTCTGAGTGCCCCTATTTGGTTTCCTAAAGGCAACATAAATGTTAATTTCAACCTGATTTTGTCCACATACAAATGATTAAAAGATACACATTCTGATTTTTCCCCAAGCCCCATGTTCCCTAGGGATAACCCTGGGTCCAGAAGCCCCTAAGATATAGATACAAAAACCTGCCACCTACTTAATTATCTTGTGCTTTCTTTCCTTTAGTGCCTCAGCACAACTGATCACCTGCAGCAATATGTTCACTGGCATTCACAATGCTGATTTCATGGTCCTTTCCCAGTTAGAAAATGCCTTCTGAATCTCCACAGAAAGAAATTTTCTTCAGCCTAACCTTCTTGTTGGATATATTTTATCACATTGCAATTCACTGGAAAATGAAGCATGATTTTTATAAACTGACTACTAATTTTCTGTTTCCTCAGCCATGCTGGATACAGAAGAATTTACTTAAGTCTCTAAGTACAATGAATGGGTGTCAGCCTGGTAAATCACCCAAATGGTTGGAGTTTTTGCTTCCAAGACTTCCCCTAGAGTTCCAGGGTTAATTCAGAAATAAACAAGCCCCACCCTCTCAGAAATAGGCAGGCCTCTATAAGAAGAACATATATTAGAGGGATTATCCCACCTGGATTCTATTCCCAGCTACAGAATCTCTTGGTTGTGCATTTCCCTTCCCTGTGACAGTGAGATCTCTTCATATTGCATTTAAAGAGCATCAGATAAAAGATGTTATTTAAGGGGAAGTTACTATTACTATTGGAGCCACTATTGTGTCTTTCCCAGCATCAATGCCTAAAGAGAAAGAAGTTTTAGTCACCAAAAGGAGGGGAATTATAATTGTATGCAGTCCCTTTGAAGCTGCTTAGAAAAGGTGAGATTTAGACAAAGACAAGATTTCTTCTTACTAGAATAAAATGCTTACAGCAGTGGATCCCAATTTTTTAAGCTCTCTGGATCTCTTTTAAATTTAAAAAAAATATATTTCTCTGTCTCTCTTTCACTCATATGAAAACACACACACAGGAATCATGTATTTGGGATTTTGATTGAAAGAATGCTCAATAACAAAAACCTGCAATAAATTCAGCAACACTTATAAATAAACAGAAATTAAAAAAGGAATAAACATTTATTCATCATAGCACTATCTATATATTTTTATTAAACAGTAGTACATGGATATCCAAAGAACATTATTTATTCACACTATAAGCAAAGTTTGGTGGGCATATATTCTTTTTTTAAAATTTATTTTATTATGTTACATTAGTCACCATACAATAGATCATTAGTTTTTGATGTGGTGATCCAGGACTCTTTGTTTTCGTATAACACCCAGGGCTCCATGCAGTACGTGCCCTCCTTAATACCCATCACCAGGCTAACCCATCCCCCTACCCTCTCCCCTCTAAAATCCTCAGTTTGTTTCTCAGAGTCCATAGTCTCTCATGGTTCATCTCTCCCTCTGACTCCCCCCCCTTCATTTTTCCCTTCCTTCTCCTAATGTCCTCCCCACTATTCCTTATGTTCCACAAATAAGTGAAACCATATGATAACTGACATTCTCTGCTTGACTTATTTCACTTAGCATAATCCCCTCCAGTCCCATCCATGTTGATGTAAAACTTGGGTATCCACCCTTTCTGATGGCTGAGTAATATTCTATTTTATATATGGACCACATCTTTATCCATTCATCTGTGAAGGGCATCTCGGCTCTTTCCACAGTTTGGCTATTGTGGACATTGCTGCTATGAACACTGGGGAGCATATGGCCCTTCTTTTCACTACATCTGTGTCTTTGGGGTAAATACCAAGGAGTGCAATTGCTGGGTTATAGGGTAGCTCTATTTTTAAATTTTTTAGGCACCTCCACACTGTTTTCCAAAGTGGCTATACCAACTTGCATTCCCACCAACAGTGTAAGAGGGTTCCCCTTTCTCCACAACCTCTCCAACATTTGTTGTTTCTTTCCCTGTCCATTTTACCCATTCTAACTGGTGTAAGGTGATATCTCAGTGTGGTTTTGATTTGAATTTCCCTGATGGCTAATGATGATGAACATTTTTTCATGTGTCTGTTAGCCATTTGTATGTCTTCTTTGGAGAAGTGTCTGTTCATGTCTTCTGCCCATTTTCTGACTTGATTATTTGTTTTCTGGGTGCTGAGTTTGAGAACTTCTTTATAGATCTTGGATACCAGCCCATTATCTGTAGTGTCATTTGTAAATATCTTCTCCCATTCTGTGGGTTGCCTCTTTGTTTGGTTGACTATTTCCTTTGCTGTGCAGAAGCTTTGTATCTTGATGAAGTCCCAAAAGTTCATTTTTGCTTTTGATTCACTAGCTTTTGGAGATGTATCATGAAAGAAGCTGCTGTGGCCGATGTCAAAGAGGTTATTGCCTATGTTCTCCTCTAGGATTTTGATGGATTCCTGTCGCACCTTTAGGTCTCTAATCCATTTTGAGTTTATCTTTGTGAATGGTGTTAGAGAATGGTCGAATTTCATTCTTCTGCATGTGGTTGTCCAATTTTCCCAGCACCATTTGTTGAAGAGACTGTCTTTTTTCCATTGCATATTTTTTACTGCTTTGTCAAAGATTTTTTGACCATAGAGTTGAGGTTCCATACCTGGGCTCTCTATTCTGTTCCATTGGTCTATATGTCTGTTTTTGTGCCAGTACCATGCTGTCTTGGTGATCACAGCTTTGTAATATAGCTTGAAATCAGGCAATGCAATGCCCCCAACTTTGTTTTTTCTTTTTCAACATTTCCTTGGTGATTCAGTGTCTTTTCTGATTCCATACAAATTTTAGGATTGTTTGTTCCAGCACTTTGAAAAATGTCATTGGAATTTTGATCAGGATGGCATTGAAGGTACAGATTGCTCTGGGTAGGATAGACATTTTAACAATGTTTATTCTTCTGATCCATGAGCATGGAATGTTTTTCCATCTTTTTGTGTCTTCATCAATTTCTTTCATGAGTGTTCTGTAGTTCCTAGAGTATAGATCCTTTACCTCTTTGGTTAGTTTATTCTGAGGTATCTTATGGTTTTTGGTGCTATTGTAAATGGAATCATTTCTCTAATTTCTATTTCTACACTTGCTTTGTTAGTGTATAAGAAAGCAACTGATTTCTGTGCATTGATTTTGTATCCTGCCACATTACTGAATTATTGTATGAGTTCTAGTAATTTGGGGGTGGAGTCTTTTGGGTTTTCCACATAAAGTATCATGTCATCTGCAAAAAGAGAGAGTTTGACTTCTTTGCCAATTTGAACACATTTTATTTCTTTTTGTTGTCTGATTGCTGTTGCTAGGACTTCCAGTACTATGTTGAACAATAGTGGCGAGAGTGGGCATCCTTGACGTGTTCCTGATCTTACAGGAAAGGCTCTCTGCTTTTCCCCACTGAGACTGATATTCACTGTGGGATTTTCATAGATGGATTTTATGAACTTGAGGAATGTTCCTGCTATCCCTATACTCTGAAGAGTTTTAATCAGGAAAGGATGCTGTATTTTGTCAAATACTTTTTCTGCATCAATTGAGAGGACCATGTGGTTCTTCTCTCTCCTCTTATTAATGTGTTCTATCACATTGATTGATTTGCAAATGTTGAACCATCCTTGCATCCTGGGATTAAATCCAAATTTATCGTGGTGGATGATCCTTTTAATGTATTGTTGGATCCTATTATCTAGGATTTTGTTGAAGATTTTGGAATCCATATTCATCAGGGATATTGGTCTGAAATTCTCTTTTTTGATGGGGTCTTTGCCTGGTTTGGGGATTAAGGTAATGCTGGCCTCATAGAATGAGTCTGGAAGCTTTCCTTCTGTTTCTATTTTTTGAAACGGCTTCAGGAGAATAGGTATTATTTCTTCTTTGAATGTTTGGTGGAATTCCCCAGGGAATCCATCAGGCCCTGGACTCTTGTTTTTGGGGAGGTTTTTGATCACTGTCTCAATCTCCTTACAGGTTATTGGTCCATTCAGGTTGTCAATTTCTTCCTGTTTCAGTCTTAGCAGTTTATAGGTTTCCAGGAAAGCATCCATTTCATCCAGATTGCTGTTTATTGGCATATAGTTTTTGATAATAATTTCTAATAATTGTTTCTATTTCCTTGGTGTTAGTCGTGATCTCTCCCCTTTCATTCATCATTTTATTAATTTGGGTCCTTTCTCTTTTCTTTTGGATAAGTCTGGCCAGTGGTTTATCAATCTTATTAATTCTTTCAAAGAACCAAATTCTAGTTTTGTTGATCTGATCTACTGTGTTTCTGGTTTCTAATCCATTGATCTCTGCTCTAATCTTAACTATTTCTCTTCTAATGCGTGGCTTAGGCGTCGTTTGTGGCTTTTTCTCTAGTTCTTTAAGGTGTAGAGTTAGTTAGTGAATAAGGGATTTTTCTATTTTTTTGAGTGAGCCTTGGATGGCTATGTATTTCCCCCTTAGGACCGCCTTTGCAGTATCCCATAAGTTTTGGACCAGTGCGTTTTCATTCTCATTGATTTCCATGAATTGTTTAAGTTCTTTTTTGATGTCCTGGTTGACCCAAACATTATTGAGCAGAGTGGCCTTTAGCTTCCAATTGTTTGAATTTTCTGCCAAATTTTTTCTTGTGATTGAGTTCCAGTTTTAAAGCATTGTGTTCTGAGAATATGCAGGGAATAATCTAAATCTTTTGGTTCAGTTGAGACCTGATTTGTGACCCAGTATGTGGTCTATTCTGGGGGAAGTTCCATGTGTGCTCAAGAAGAATAAGTATTCTGTTGTTTTAGGGTGGAATGTTCTGTATATATCTATGAGTTCCATCTGGTCCAGTGTATCATTCAAAGCTCTTGCTTTGTTGATTTTCTGCTTAGATGGTCTGTCTATTGCTGAGAGTGGAGTATTGAGGTCTCCTACAATTAACATATCGTTATCAATATGACTCTTTATTTTGGTTAACAGTTGGCTTATGTAGATGGTTGCTCCCATGTAGGGGCATAGATATTTACAATTGTTAGATCTTCTTGTTGGATAGACCCTTTAAGAATGATATAGTGTCCTTCTGTGTCTCTAACTACAGTCTTTAGTTTAAAATCTAATTTTTCTGGTATAAGAATTGCTACCCCAGATTTCTTTTGAGGTCCGCTGGCATGGAAAATGGATCTCCATCCCTTCACTTTCAGTCTGGATGTATCTTTAGGTTCAAAATGAGTCTCTTGTAGGCAGTGTATGGATGGGTCCTGTCTTTTTATCCAATCTGCAATCCTGTGCTGTTTTATGGGAGCATTAGGTTGTTCATGTTGAGAGTGATTATTGAAAGATATGAATTAATTGTCATCATGTTGCCTGTGAAGACTTTTTTTTATAGATTGTCCCTGTAAATGTCTGTTGTATATCACTTTTGGGGTCTTTCTCCTTTTATAGAACGCCCCTTAGTATTTCTTGCAGGGCCAGCTTAGTTGTCACATAGTCTTTCAGTTTCTGCCAGTCTTGGAAGCTCTGCATGTCTCCATCCATTCTAAATGACAGCCTTGCTGGATAAAGTATTCTTGGCTTCATGTTCTTCTCATTTAGTACCCTGAATATGTCTTGCCAGGCCTTTCTGGCTTGCCAGGTCTCTGTGGATAGGTCTGACGTTATTCTGATGTTCCTCCCTCTGTATGTAAGGAATCTCTTCCCCCTAACTCCCCTAAGATGGCTTCCTTGGTTCCAAGATTTGCGAGTTTTACTATTACATGCCAGGGTGTTGGCCTGTTTTCCTTGATCTTAGGAGGGGTCCTCTCTGCCTCTAGGACATGAATGTTTGTTTCATTCCCCAGATTAGGGAAGTTCTCAGCTACGATTTGCTCAAATATATCTTCTAGTTCTCTCTCTCTCTCCACCCCCTCAGGGATTCCAATAATTCTGACATTGGAACGCTTCATGGTGCCACTTATTTCTCTGATTCTATTTTCATGGATTCTGAGTTGTTTTTCCCTGGCCTCCTTTTTCCCCTTTTTATCATTAAATTGTCCTCCAGGTCACTAATTTGTTCTTCTGCCTCACTTACCCTAGATGTAAGATTATCTAGATTAGATTGGATCTCATTGATAGCATTTTTAAGTTCTGCCAATTCAGCTTTCATTTCTGCCCTTAGAGACTCTATGTTGCCATTAATTGATTTCTCCATTCTAGCCATTGTCTTCACAATTGCTAGCCTGAATTCCATCTCCAACATCTTGGTTATCTTGATTCTTTTGTAAATTTATGGCATAAATCATAATCTCTGAGTCTTTCCTATTTTGGGGGTTCCTCCTCCCAGTCATTCTGTTGAGGGGTGGTTGAGGGAATGTATAGAGTCCAAATTATTGACCACAACCCAAGCAAGATGCATCTGTTTTCTAGGGACCTTAGGGTTGCTGGCCTCTTGTTCTCCCAGCCTGTCTTCTTGAGGAGGGGCCTACCGTGCTGTTACTCAGGCAACCGTGTTTTGGCAGAGTTGCCCTGCCCCCTGTGGTGAGGGATGAGCTCAGTGAAAACCAGTTTTTGGGGCTTTTGTTCTCTGATGGCTTTCCCTGGTGGCTTTCTGCGTCTCTTCCAAGAGTCAGAGCAGAAGAGACCGTTTCCAACCCTCTGCCTCAGAGCAGAGAGATTGCAGTCTGTTCTTCAGTGAGCTCTCCAGGCCACACTCTCTCTGTTTCTGTCTGTGCTGCTATAAAACTGCAGTGTCCTGGGTTGTGCACCCCTCAGCAGCACTCTCAGTCCTCCCCTCCAGGTCTGGAGACATCTCTGCCCTTTGTTCTTCTAGAACTGCCAGCCACCCCCAGTTCACAGACATGACCCTGCTGCTCTGGGTTTCCATCTAAAATCCTTTCCCCACTGCTACTTGTCTGCCAGTCTGTGCCCTGTCCCCAGTGAGGGAGGCTATCACTCACTGCTGGTGTAGGATCCCCACAACCAGGTTCCCTCCCGCTGCCCTTTATCCTCTGATATCTGCCTGCAGAATCATGGCTCCCAGCTTCATACCTCAAAACAAACTGCCTGCGATATTCTGTTTGTAAAGATCCAGATCTATCTTCTTACATCTCAGGCTGATTTCATGGGTGTTCAGCTTGTAGATATCCAGCTCAATTCCAGGGACTGGTTGGAATAGGGTCCCCTACTTCTCTGCCATCTTTTCCCCCCAAGGGTCTCAATTTCAATATCTGGTGGGCATATATTCTTATATCCCTTGCTATAATTCTATGCCACCCCTAGTCAAAAGGCAGATAGTCAAGAAACACTTATTTAGGGTATATTGTGTAAAGGCCCAGGCAAAAAACAGTTGTAAGGCAAGCTCCAGGGAGCCACATACCCACATCTAGGAGATAGTATCCCTAGAGTATCTAGCAGCACTCTTTACTTTTTTCTTTCATATATTGTATAGGCCTCATTTAAATACAAAGCAAAATAATATTTATTCACCATCGATGAGTACTAAATATGGCACAAGCCAAACACTAAGAGACCCATTGTCACTTTTCTTGACTAAAGCTTCTGTTGGGCCTCTATGCTTTTCATGACAATACAAATGTCTCTGTCTATTAGGACTCAGACTAGATCTGGTGGCATCCTTATAAAAAAAAAAATCTAGTGTTTACAGGATCATCTTGTTTAATTCATGCCACTGTACATTCCCCTTATACTCCTGAGAAGAAGATACTGGGGAAAGCAATTGGGGGCTTAGCTTTTTCTCTAAAGCACATCTGGGGATGTAAGAAACCCACTTTTTATTTTTATTGTTGCATTGTTTAGCACCAGTTTTAGCGTGATTTCCTATAGTGGACCTCCAGAAGAACTGTAGTAGACTACAAGCATTTGGAATACTGGGCGTTTGTCCATAGGCCAGAGAAATCCACAGGTGGTTCTTGAAAGTTCTTTTCAGGCATTGTAATGCATCTGTGCCAACCATTCTTTATTATTTATTAATCAACATATGTGTTCATTTTACAAACACATTAAAGAGCTTTCAAACAAATGCAAAAAGGGGCACCTGGGTGGCTCAGTTGGTTGTCGGCCTTCTGCTCAGGCTCAGGTCAGGATCCTGACCATTCAAATTTTTCTTTCAACTTTGTAATATGTATGGGTATTTACAGCAATGATACAAATGTAGTGATCTGAAGGGGCACATGCACCCCAATGTTTATAGCAGCAATGTCCACAATAGCCAAACTATGGAAAGAGCCTAGATGTCCATTAACAGATGAATGGATAAAGAAGATGTGGTATGTATATAAAATGGAATATTATGCAGCCATCAAAAAAATGAAATCTTGCCATTTGCAATGACGTATGGATGGAACTAGAGGGTATTTTGCTAAGTGAAATAAGTCAATCAGAGAAAGACAAGTATCATATGATTTCACTGATATGAGGAATTTGAGAAACAAGACAGAGGATCATAGGGGAATGGAAAGAAACATAAAACAAGACAAAACCTGAGAAGGAGACAAACCATAAGAGACTCTTAATCTCAGGAAACAAACTGAGGGTTGCTGGAGTGGAAGGGGGTGGGAGGGATGGGGTGGCTGGGTGATGGACATTGGAGAGGGTATGTGCTATGGTGAGCACTGTGAATTGTGTAAGACTGATGAATCACAGACCTATACCTCTGAAACAAATAATACATTATGTGTTAATTAAAAAAAATCTGATCCTTGATACCAACATATTCTGAGATCTTCAATCTCAGGTGAGAGTGATCCTTATAAGCCTCTACTTTGATGCATTCATCCAGATCGATTATCTTCGTTTTTCTAACACAACCACATATTTGTTTTCAAAAGAAATTCAGCAGGAGGCAACAATTTTCTTTTTTTTTCCTGAAAAGTGCATTGGTACCATCCACACTGTTCAATCTCATTGCCTCATAACCAGAATTGTCTCCTTTTACTGTTTCCTATTATTACTTAGATGAGAGCACATGAACATCTGCTTACAACAAACACACTTAATTTTCTCCAAATACAGATTCACATAAAAATTGAGCATAAAAGGAATAGAAACATTTTTATTGAATTGCTTTTAGGTGCACTGCATGATTCCCATTATGTCTGCTGCCTGATTTTGTAAATCTTTGGGCATGCAGGATTAGTTCTTAATTTATCAGAAAAACAACAGAGCTAGAAGAGGTCTTGCTTAAAGGATCATGTGAACATTCCCCTACTTTGGCAAAGATTATCTTTTACCTTTAAATCTTCCTGAAGGGGAAAAAAGAAATCCTACCTCCTTTAATGGGAGATTATAGTTCTCAACCTAATATTTTAAAGTTCTTCCTAAAGTCTAACTGAAATCCTCCTTGCTTCAATTTAAGCAAGCAAGGTTCTATTCAAGCTTCAAAATCAGCTAAAAAAAAAAACAAAACAAAACAAAAAAACTTTCTCTGAACCATTCCCTGACACACCTAGACTAAATTAGCTCCCTAAATCTGAAGCATTCTGGGCACACATACTTCTATTATGATATATAGTAATGCTGTTGTTTATACATCTGTCACTACCCCAACAGAGAGCCCTTGAGGGCAAGGGCAATGTTCTACTTATTTTTGTGTTCCCTACACGTGGCAGAGTGACTAGTACATATTAGAAAGTTGAAAGAAAATTTGAATGAATGAATAAATGAAGATTTCATAGTGTTCCATCTGGGAGTAGAGAAAAGAACTTAGCAGCTTTCTATTCATAAAACCTTTCCTACAAAGACCAAAATAAGCTCTTTCTTTTTGTCTCTTGCTAATTAAATGACCCCAAATTCTTTCCTATCCATATAACCTATTTTTCCAATCTGTAGGCCACAGTTTCCTTGACAACTGATATCTCCATATCTATTCCAATGGGATGATCAAGGTCAGAATCACAATGCTAATACATAGATAACCGCATTTAAATGCACTTCCCTTTATATAATCAAGATCAGAATCATTATGTTATACACATTGAAACTGTATGTAAATGTACTTCCCTTTATCTTTCCAAAAATTGGTTGTAAATTGAGTTATCACAAATCAATTTCTATATAAAGTTCACCAGGGCATCTTAGTATTTGAAGAGTAGCCAAATAATTTTAAAATTATATATATTTTTTAGTATAAGTAATCTTCCTCTAGTTATTTTTCCTTAGGAGAAATGTGGGAATCACATCACATTTGAAGTCAAAAGACCTGAGTTTAAAACCAGATCTTCCTGTATTCCCTTAAGCATTTAATTTAACTTTCCTGAGTCTGTTTTATCTTCCATTAAATGAGGATTACAATGATAAATAATCCATAGGATCATTTTCAGGACCAAATAAATTTATAATGTAAACAAAAGGGCTTTGTTCAATGTAAAGCAATTACTGATGATTATAAGTAATAATAATTTTATATGCACTTTTCTTAAAGTTAGATTCCTCAGTCTAATAAAAAAATCACGTCATACATTTAACATATTGATTTTTTCAGCATGGCACTATATCCCTTGTTCATATTTAGTTTGAAATCAACTATAAATCTCAGACCTTTGTGATGCTTGGGACTAGCCAGTCTTTTTAAACTTTGTTTTTGTGAATTTGGATTTTTATCTTCCTGTATAGTCCATCCTTTTATCTTCCATTATTGTAGTAAGATACTGTTTCCTAATTTATCAAGGTCATTTTGAGTTTTTAATCACTGATATCTGTCAAAATAGTGACAGCATCCTAGAAATGTATAGATCAGCCAACATTCTACATATTCTTCCTCTGCACAGGAAGTAGATGGCTATGGGGGCTGTCTCTGTAGTAGTGCCAAAGATACAGGAACTGACTGTACCTGAAATAGTATTTGCATAACTCTACTTATGACAGATGGAAGGGAGAGGCATCATTCTCTGCTAGTAAGCACAGCACAACCTTCCCAGATATAGACAGAAGGGCCAAGGCAATACCCAGATACTTTTCTGTAACTGTGCCTTATTGGTAAAAGAACTTTCATCTGATTTTTCATAAGCAGATACTGAAAGAGCCTACAAGTAGAAGGCACACCAAGCCCTAGTATAATTTAAGAAAGAAGCTCAATGAATTTCTTAGAGGAAGGTAGTGATCTGAGCTACTACCATTTACATATTGTATAAAATGAGCTGTATATTGCAAGAAGGCCAAAAACAACTCTGGTCAGGGAAACTAAATGATAGCCCACAGTTTTCACAGTGGGATTAAAGTGAAATGAATGGATAAACCTATAAATAAATAAATGTCTAGATTTAGTAAGCACTGTAACTAAGATAAAAAAAGGAGAGAAGAAAAGGCAGCATTTAAGAGGAATCCAAATATCTTGAGGTAAAGTTAATAGATGATAGTGGAAGAGAAATGTCAAGTCTCAGTTAATACATAATAGGTTCCATTTTGCCAGGATATTAGTTTGCTTCCCACCAGAAGAGTCTGCAAAAAATTAACACTTATTAAATGTGTGACATGACACTGGAAGATAAAGGCACTCCAGAAAACCAGAGCTCCTGGAGTCCAAAAGAGCACTCAGACTAAAAAATAAGAAGTCTTTAAGAAACACCCTTACATATGAGGCTGAATATTAAAGATCCTAAGGTGCAGAGATGGATTTGGATATTCAGAACACAAGTATAAAAACAAAAACTTAGGACCTATAAAATGTGCAGTCTAAAAAATCGAATCAAAATTAATTGTGCAAGGCACTATACTGGCCAAAATGGTAGTGGGGGTAATAAATAGATGATTAGGGTATACTTTTGTCCTCAAATAGCCAAAAATCTATTTGGGACATGTATATAAAAATATCTAACTTTTGGAGAAAAAATAATAATGACAGAAAATTTATTTTACTGTTTAGTAAAACACATTCCAACATTATAATAATGAAAATAATTTGGGCCTGATGTAAAAGCAGATAGTCATATCAATGACAAAAAGAAGCATATAAATAGATTCAAACTCTAGAGCTAAGTTACATAAGAATTAAATAAATAACTAAAATAATATAAAAAATGTGTAGGAAAAGCAAGGGTTATTTTCTAAAGACAGAATATGTTATGTCAGGGAAAAAATCCCTTTAAAACTTTGCATCATACACCAACATAACAGATTAAAGACTTAAGTATTTTTAAATGTTTTTAACTAGAAGAAAATATGGCAATATTAAGTTACCTATTCTCCAAATGAGGCAGAACTTACTGAACTTAAGAAAAATAGAAGAGACCATACTGGAAAACACTGAATGGATTTAACAACATGAAAAATATTTTAACTTTTCCACTGAAAAGGATTATGAAAAATTTTTCAAACAAGCTACAATATTTAAAAATATTTTTAAAGGACAAATGATCTTAATATATAAAAAGCTCATTTGAATAAATAAAAGCAATTATAAAAACCTTAATAGATTCATGGGCAGAGAACATCATTAGACAATTTACAAAATAAGAGATACACAAATGGCTGATAAATATAGAAAAGTATCTAAATTCACTGGTATTCAGGCAAATGTATAATAAAAAGACACTGTCTCTATTAAAATTCCAACAGCCTTCTTCATAGAAATGGAAAAGCTGATCCTCAAATTCCCATGGAATTACAAGGGACCTTGAATAGCCCAAACAATCTTTTTATCTTTTTTTTTTAACTTATCAGTTTATTTTGTGGTAATTTCTAATGGATTTGAATAATTGAGTTACTCACACTAAGATTAGATAAGTCTAGTCAGGAAAAAAAAATGATCCCTAAGTCACACAGGCATTAGAATAAATAACTTCCATTCAGTCTTGGGTTACTAAATATTATCTAAGACTGATCTGGATAATATGATCATCAGATAAATTGTGTCACCCTTTTGAAAACAGCACAAACAGAACATTATTGTCCATTACTTTTTTTTTTCAGTTCACTTAGTACAAAATAAGTATATTGATGCTATAGCCAAAATGATCTTGAAGTAGAAGAATGTTGGAGGACTAACATCTCCTGACTTTGAAACTTACTACAAAGCTACAATAATTAAAAGAGTATGTTAGTAGTATAAGAACAGTTATATAGATCAATGGAATAGAATAGAGAGCTCAGAAATAAACTGATATATAGTCAATTAATTTTTGACTAGCTCATTCAATGGGAATGAGCTAGTCTATATCTACATACAAAAGAATGAATTTGAACCCTTACCTTACACCATATACCTTATAAAAATTAACTCAACATACATCAAAAATCAAAATGTAAGAGCTAGAACTATCAAACTCCTAAAAGAAAACATTCAGGAAAATCTTCATGACATTGGATTTGGCAATGATTTCATGGATGTGACACCAAAAGCACAGGCAACAAAACAAAAAAATAGGTATATTGGCTTCATCAAAATCAAGAACTTTCATGTATCAAAAGACATTAGCAAGAAAGCAAAAAGACAACCTACAGAATGGGGGAAAATATTTGCAAATCATATATCTGATAAGGTACTAATATCTAGAATATATAAAGAACTCTTAAAACTCAACAACAAAACCCAAACAACCCAGTTCAAAAATGCCTAAATTTAATGAATTGACATTTCTCTAAAGAAGATATACAAATGGCCTATGAGAACATGAAAAAGATTTCCAACATAGTCATTAGGAAAATGCAAACCAAAGCCACAATGAGCTACCACTCCACTCCTACTAGGATGGTTATAGTCAAGGAATCAAGGAGAGAGAGAGAGAAATAACATGTTGACAAAGCTGTGGGAAAATTGGAATCCTTGTGTGTTACTAGTGAAAATGTAAAATGATACAGCCACTGTAGAAAACAGTCTGAGAGTTTCTCAAAGAGTTAAACATAGAATTACCATATGACCAGGAAATTCCATTCCTAAATATACATCCAAAAGAATGGAAAGTAGGGCTTAAACAGATATTCATATACCAATGCTCTTAACAGTATTATTCACAATGACCAAAAGATGGGGAAAAAATAAGTGTCCATTAACAGATGAATGGATAAACAAAATGTGACATCTACATACAACAGAATATTAATCAGCCATAAAAAGGAATGGAATTTTAATATATGCTACATGGATAATGATGGATAATGGATAATGATAATGATGGATAATGAAAAACATTATATGAAGGGAGATAAGCCAAAAACAAAAAAGACAAATAGTATATGATTCCACTGATATGATGTACCTAGAATAGACAAATTCATACAGATAGAAGTAGAATAGAGGTTACCAGAAGCTGTGGGGAGGGAGATATGAGAGTTACTATTTAATGGTGAAAGTTTATGTTGGGGTTGATCAAAAATTGGGGGTATAGTGGCAATGGTTACACAATATTGTGAATATATTTAATTCCATGAAATTGTACACTTACAAATGTATAAAAGATAAATCTTATATATATTTTACTATAATAAAAAGGACAATGATAGACCATTTTCCCCAATCATATTGGCAAAGATTAAAAAGAATGGAAATATCCAGTGTTGGTAATAGTGTTGAGGAAAGGGAATATTAAGACCTCACTGGTGAAGGTGGAGAAGTAGGAGGATCCTGAGATCAATTCATCCTATGGATACACCTAGATAACACCTATATCAGTGTAACTAACCCAGAAAACAACCTCAAAACTGGCAGAACAGGCTCTCCACAGTTCATTGTAGAGGAGGCCACACTGAAAACAGTAGGAAGGGTGGAGACACTGTCAGGAACAAAACTAACTTGCAAGACTAACCACAAGTGTAAAGGATACCATAAGCACAAAGAAGGGAGAGAAACAAATCCCATACCAGGCATCCCATACATGGTGGACCTGCACTGGGAAGACAAATCCCTGTAACATTTGGCCTTAAAAACAGAGGGGCTTGGGCACCTGGGTGGCTCAGTCATTGGGCGTCTGCCTTCGGCTCAGGTCATGATCCTGGGGTCTTGGGATCAAGCCCTGCATCAGGCTCCCGGCTCAGTGGAAAGCCTGCTTCTCCCTTTCCCACTGACCCTGCTTGTGTTCCCTCTCTCGCTGTGTCTCTCTCTGTCAAATAAATAAATAAAATCTTTTAAAAAAAAAGAGCTAATGAAATGGAGATAAGCAATATACCTGACACAGAATTCAAATTAATGGTCATAAAGTTACTTACTGTACTTGAGAAGAATGGAGGATCTCAGAGAGACCTTCAAAAAAAAGATAGAAAATATAAAAAAGAAACAATCAGAGATGAAGAACTCAATAACTGAAATTAAAAATACGCTACAGGGAATAAATAGTGGACTAGAGTAATAGTAACAGATAAGCAAACTGGAAGACAGTAATGGAAAGCAACCAAACAGAATAGGAAAAAGAAAAAATAATAATAAATGAGAATAGGTTAAAGGAACTCAGCAACACCACCAGGCATAATAACATTTGCATAATGGGATCCCAGAAGAAGAAAGAGAAAAGGGGGCAGATAATTTATTTGAAGAAATAACAGCTGAAAACTTCCTTAATCTAGGAGAGGAAATAGACATCCAGAATCAGGAGGAACAGAGAGCCCTAACAAAATTAACACAAGGAGGTCAACACCAAGATAAATAATAATTAAAATAGCAAAAGGTGGTGATAAAGAGAGAATTTTAAAAGCAGCAACAGAAAAGAAAACAGTCGTATACAAGGTAAACCCCATAAGGCTATAAGCTGATCTCTCAGCAGAAACTTTGCAGGCCAGAAGAAAGTGGCATGATATATTCAAAATGCTGAAAGGAAAAACAAAAAACAAAAAACAAAAAACCCTGCAATCTAGAATATTCTATCAAGCAAGACTATTATTCAAAATAGAAGGAGAGATAAATTTTCCCAAACAAACAAAAATTAAAGGTACTCATCACCACTAAACCAGCCTTACAAAAAATATTAAAGGGAATACTTTTAGGAAAGAGATAATCAAGAGTAAGAAAATTAGAAAGGAAAAAATTTCACAGGTACATACAAGCATAATAAAAGTAGTAGATTAATCACTTATAAAACCAGTATGGAGGTGAAAGCACAAAAGCAGTAAAATCAATTATATCTATAAAAATCAGTCAAGGGTTTTACAAAATAAAAGGATGTAAAAGATGTGAAGTATGATACCATATACATAAAATGTGGGAGTGGAGGGAGTAAAAATTTAGTGCTTTTAGAACGGGTTCAAACTTAAATGACCACCAACCTAATATAGACTGCTATATGCATAGGATATTATATATAAACCTAACAGTAACCACAAATCAAAAAGCTGTAATAAATATGCAAAAAAAAATAATAAAGAAAAAGGGATCCAAGCATATCACTAAAAAGGTCATCAAACCACAATGAAAGAAAGCAAAAAAAATAAAGAAATATAGAAGAACTATACAAACAACCATAAAACAAGTAACAAAATGTTAATAAGTACATACTTATAAATAATTACATTAAATGTAAATGGACTAAATGCTCCAATTAAAAGACATAGGGTGACAGAATGTATGAAAAAGCAAGACCCATCTATGTACTGCCTACAAGAGACTCTTTACAGACCTAAAGACACATGCAGATTGGAAGTGAATGGATGGAAAAACATTTATCATGCAAATGGAAGTAAAAAGAAAGCTGAAGTAGCAATACTTACATCAAACAAAATAAACTTTAAAACAAAGACTCTAACAAGAGACAAAGAAAGACAACATATGAAACAATCCAATAAGAAGGTATAATTGTAAATATTTATGCACCCAACATAGGACTACCTTAATACATAAACCAACTATTAAAGGAAGAAATTGACATTAATACAATAAACAAGGGGATTTTATAACACCACTTATATCAATGGCTAGATCATCCAGACAGAAAATCAAAAAGGAAACAGTGGCTTTGAATGATACATTGGACCAGATGGATCTAACAGATATATTCAGAAAATTCTATCCAAAAACAACAGAATACACATTCTTTTCAAGTTCACATGGCACTATTTCTAAGATAGATCACATAGACCACAAAACAAATTTCAACACATCCAAAAGACTGAAATCATGTCATGCATCTTTTCCAACTACAACACTGTAAAATTAGAAATCAACCACAAGAAAAATTCTGGAAAGAAAACAAATACATGGAGGTTAAATTACATGGTACTAAACAATGAATGGGTCAACCAAGAAATCAAAGAAATCACAAACTATATTGAGACAAATAAAAATGAAAACATAATGGTCCAAAATCTTTGGGATGCAACAAAAGCTGATCTAAGAGGGAAGAATATAGCGATAGAGGCCTATCCCAAGAATCAAGAAAAACCTCAAACAACCTACCTTACACCTAAAGAAAGAACCCTACACTTAAAGAAAATGAAGAACAAAGAAAAACCAAAACCAATAGAAGAAAGGAAATAATAAAGATTAGAGCAGGAATGCGTCAAATAGAGACTAAAAACACAATAGAACAAATCAATGAAACCAGGAGCTGGTTCTTTGAAAAGATCAACAAAATTGATAAATCTTTAGCCAGACTCATCAAAATAAAAAGAGAGAAGACTCAAACAAAATCAGAAATGGAAGAGAGAATTAACAACCAGCACCACAGAAACACAAAGGATTATAAGAGAATATTATGAAAACTAATGTGGCAACAAATTGGACAACCTAGAAGAAATGGTTAATTTCCTAAAAACAAACAATATTCCAAGACTGAATCATGAAGAAATAGAAAATATGAATAGATTTATTACTAACAAGAATCAAAACCTCCCAACAAATGAAAGCCAAGACCAGATGGCTTCACGGGTGAATTCTACAAAACATTTAAAGAAGAGTTTATACCCATTCTTCTCAAACTACTCCAAAAATAGAAAAAGAAGGAAAACTTCCAAATTCATTATACAAGGCCAGCATTATCCTGATCCCAAAACCAGATAAAGACACTATATAAAAAAAAAAAAGAAAAGAAAACTACAGGCTGATATCTCTGATGAAAATAGATGCAAAAATCTTCAACAAAATATTAAACCAATTCCAACAATACATTAAAAGATCATTCACCTTGATCAAGTGGGATTTATTCCTGCTGTCCTAGGTGGTTCAGTATTCTCAAATCAATCAGTGTGTTACATCATATCAACAAGAGAAAGGATAATAACCATATGATCATTTCCATAGATGCATAAAAAACATTTAACAAAGTACAACATCCATTTATGATAAAAAAAAATCTCTCAACAAAGTAGGTTTAGAAGAAATATACCTCAACATAATAAAGGCCATATATGTAAATCTCACAACAAACATTATACTCAATGAGGAAATACTGAGAACTATCCCCCTAAGGTTAGGAATGATACAAATGTGTCTACTGTTACCACTTTTATTCAATATAGTACTGGAAGTCCTAGCCACAGCAATTAGACAAGAAAAGGGATAAAAGGCATCCAAATTGGTAAGGAAGAAGTAAAGCTTTCACTATTTGCAGATGACATAATACTATAAATAAAAAACCTTAAAGACTCCATCAAAGAAAACTACTAGAAGTGATAAATGAATTCAATAAAGTCACAGGACACAAAATCAGTATACAGAAATCTGTTGCATTTCTATACACTAATAATGAAATACCAGAAAGGGAAATTAAGAAAATAATCCCATTGTTTTATAATAAAATACCCAAGAATAAACTTAACCAAGGTAGTGAAAGACCTGTATTCTGAAAACTATAGAAACTGATGAAAAAATTGAAGATGACACAAACAAATAGAAAGATATTCCATGGTCATGGATTAGAAGAACAAATATTGTTAAAATGTCCATACTACCCAAAGCAATCTACAAATTTAATGTAATCCCTATCAAAATAGCAACAGCATTTTTCACAGAACTAGAATAAATAAATAAAATCCTAAAATTTGTGTGGAACTCTGAACAACTAAAGTTATTCAAAGTTTTGTTAAAGAAGACATAACTGGAGGTATCACAGCCCCAGATTTCAAGATATACTACACAGCGGTATTAATCAAATCAATATGGTACTAGCAAAAAAATAGACACATAGATCAAGGGAACAGAATAGAGACCCCAAAAATAAACCCATGATTATATTGTCAAGTAATCTATGACAAAGGAGACATGAATATACAATGGAAAAAAGACAGCCTCTTCAACAAATGGTGTTGGGAAAACTGGACAGCTATATGCAAAGGAGTGGAACTGGACCACTTTCTTACACCATATACAAGAATAAAGTAAAAATGGATTAAAGACCTAAATGTAAGACTTGAAACCTTAAAATTCCTGGAAGAAAACATAGGCAGTAATCTCTTTGATATCAGCTGTAGAAATATTTTTCTAGGTATGTCTCCTGAGGCAAGGGAAACAAAAGTAAAATTAAACTATTGGGACTACACAAAAATAAAAAGCTTTCATACAGTGAAGGAAACCATCAACAAAACAAAAGGACAACCCACTGAATGGGAGAAGATATTTGCAAATGATATATCCAATAAGGAGGTAGTATCCAAAATATATAAAGAACTTATATAGTTTAACACCAGAAAAACAAATAATCCAATTAAAAATGGGCAGAAGACATGAATAGACATTTTTCCAAAGAGGACACACAAAGGCCAACAGATACATGAAAAGATGCTCAACATCACTAATCATCAGGGAAATGCAAATCAAAAACACAATGAGATATCACTTCAAACCTGTCAGAATGGCTAAACTTGAAAACTCAAGAAAAAACAAGTATTGGTGAGGATCTGGAGTAAAAGGAACCTTCATGCACTGTTGGTTGAAATGTACCTGGTGCACCTGCTGTGGAAAACAGTATGAAGGCTCGTCAAAAAATTACAAATAGAATTACCATATGATCCAGTAATCCAACTACTGGGTATTTACCCAGAGAATACTAAAACACTAATTCAAAAAGATATATGCACCCCTATGTTTATTGTAGCATTATTTACAATAGGCAAGATATGGAGCAAACTATGTGTTCTTTGCTATATATATAATGGAATATTACTCAGCCATATAAAAGAATAAAATCTTGACATTTGCAACAACGTGGATGAATCTGGGGGCTATAATGCTAAGTGTAATAAGTCAATTGGAGAAAGACAAGTAATATATGATTTCATTAATATGTGGAATTTAAGAAACAAAAAAAGAAAAAAAGATATACAAAAGCACATTCTTAAATATAGAGATCAAACAAGTGGTTGCCAGAAGGGAGATGAGTGGGGATATGTGTGAAATAGGTGAAAGGGTTTAAGAGTAGACTTATCATGGGGTGCCTGGGTGGTTCAGTCAGTTAAATGTCCAACTCTTGATTTCAGCTCAGGTCATGATCTCAGGGTCGGAGAAAGAAAGATTTTCTTTCTCCCTCTTCTCTGCCCCACTCCCCACTTCCACTCATGTGTGCATTTTCTCTAAAAATGTTTTTTTAAATAGTACACTTATCATGATAAGCACCAGGTAATATATAGAATTGTTGAATCATTATATCATACACCTGAATCTAATATAATACTGTATGTTAATTATACTTGAATTAAAAAATAAATTAAAATATTTTTAAACATAGTGATGGGAGAAGAATATTCTCATACATTGTTTATAGGAATGTAAACTGGTACAAGCCTTAGGAAAAGGTAATTTGGAGATAGATGGAGAGAGAGAGAGATAAAGGGAGAGATAGAGAGCTTTCACAGTACCTAGAAAGAAATAAGGGCATATAATGCTGTTTACAATATTTTTGTTTAGTGGTAGCACAGAGGGTCATTAATTAAGTTGGATAATTTATTATGCATTTAAAATTTTTATAATGAACCTATATTATCTGTATAATCATAAAACTATTCTAAGAAACATAGGAACAGGAAAGAAAAACAGTCAGCAAATATAAAGCATTTTTAAATGCCAGATTATTAAAAGACATAGGAAATCGGGTTTTCTAGCCAGGGGAAGTTTCCCAAAAGAGCTAGGTTATAACAGATTCTGATAAGCTGAGAGAATGGCTGAAGACATTTTAGGCAGGTAAAATAGAGGTGAGAATCCAAATGGTGAATCAGCCTGGCTAGAGTTTACATAAGGCAGAAGCCATAAATTGGCAGCCCTCAGCCATGTGTTCTTTTGACAAAACAGGGTTTTATTAGTGGCCAACATCAAAAAATTCAAAGATTTTATATAAAAATCTGAATTTTTGGCTTCTCTTGAAAAAATGAAAATTCTGGCAACACTGGGATTGCAATTGCCACATAGCAATAATCAGCTTAAGTTTAGCCACAATCTATACATCCTAGGTGTAAAACTTGCTTCCCAGTTCACCACAGTTCTCACTTAGCCAGATTCACTAATTTGCATTACCATCCTAATGCTTATGGTCATTTGAGTTTGCGAATCCTCCACAGGAAATCAGTGATAGGAGAGAAGGTTGAAGAGAGAGCTTTGGGTCATACTATATGGCCCTAAATTTAATACTTATGGAATTTAGATCTTATTTAATAAGCACCAGACAACTATTGAAGCTTTTTGAGTGGATGAGTAACAACAATATTAAGAGCTGAATATTGGAAAGCTTAAACAGTATACAACTTGCAGAATGAATTTGAGGTTGAAAAAAAAAATTTTTGTAAGAGCCTCAGTGTGAAGAGAGATCTTTGAAGAGTGGTTTTAAGGGGAAAAAAGAGGAAGGTTATACACAAAAGTGAAGAACTGAATAAATGTCTTAACTGAATCTTTATGTGGAGCAAGAGGAAAAGATCAAAAACCAAAAGAGTAAGAAGTCTTAGGGAAAAGAAAGGCTAAGGTAATTGATTGAGCATGGGTGAGGAGGAAAATGATGCTGTTATAGAGGCAGAAGGAATCTAGGAAAATGCCATAAGCTCATGTAAACTTTTTTTTTTTAAGATTTTATTTATTTGATAGAGAGAGAGCACACAAGCAGGGGTTGCAGCAGAGGGAGAGAGAGAAGCAGGCTCTCCACTGAGCAGGGAGCCCGAGGAGGGGCTTAATCACAGGACCCTGGGATCATGACCTGAGCCGAAGGAAGACACTTAACCAACTGTGCCACCCAGGTGCCCCAACTCATATAAACTTTTATCAATTTGTTTTTGCATCAAAATGCAGGACCATGTCTTATTCTTCCCTGAATCTTTAGCATCTAGCATGGGGTCTAGAATTAAAAAAAAAAAAATCATATCCACTAAATGCTATTTGAATCCAATATAATTTAAGGTACTATAGCAAGATATACATGTAAAAATATTGAAGATGATAGGCTAGAGCTCAGAAAACAGGTTACAGGCAGAAACAAAGTTCTGGGAGTCATCCACATGAATAAGAGAATAGAAGATATAAAAGAAAGTTAAGGTTACTTAGTGGAAATTGAGATGAAGAACAGAGCACAGTGGGCTAAAACTCAGAGAACAGCCAGACTGAAGAGGTGGAAAGAAATCAGGGAGGAAAACAAAAGAGGAAAAGTGAACAAAGTAAGAAGAGACCCAGGATGATAGAAAGCCAAATGGAGAAAAGACTGCTAAGATGATGGAGTTGGGTGTATCACCATGGATAAATTAGACAAACATAATGTAAAAGCAACTCATAGAAGTCTGATTCAATTTATATAAAGATTAAAGAAAACAGATAAAACCTAGAAATATATATATAAAGATGTATGTATAAGCATGCCATATATATGGTAAAAATTATTTTTTAAAAAGCAAGAAAATGATTAATACAAAATTCAAATCAGTTATTATTTGGGGGATGGGGATGGAGGAGGATGTAGGGAAGAGGAATCAAGGTAGGCAAATGTTCCATTTCTTAATCTGGAGATTACATTGGCATTTGTTATGTTATTATTTAAACTGCCCATATTTAAAAAGAGAGGGAGCTTGGTAGCATTTCCAAACCCAGAAATTATCTTATGGGTATATTATAAAAACAATCAAATACAAATACATCTGCTTTATAAGTATGTTCACTACAACACTGTGATTTGGATACAACCAAAACATGCAACAGTTGGAGACCAGTTAAATAAGCTATGATTCATCCTTACAGGGGAAAATTGCTCATTTTTTTAATGAGGTAAATCTGTATATACCAATATGGAAAGGTCTACAAGACATATTTTTAAGTGGAGAAAGCAGTCTACATAAGAAATTATATATAATATGATCCTATTTGTATTAAAAAGTATTTGATTATACATAGAAAATTTCTGGAAGGTTATATAATAAACTGTTACAGTTATTACTTTCTGGGAGTAGAAATGAGGAATCCAGAGCAGGGCTGGGAAAGTTTTATACTTTTGATTTTACACTTTTCAAAATATCACCCAATGAAGTTCGGTTTAACCATGACAAAGTTGAAGGAGTAAGGAAAAGGAGAAATACTAGGACAAGTCATTATATTTGATTATTTCAAAGTCACTAGAAACCCTGACTAGAATAGTTTCTCTAGAGTGGTGGGAACAAAAGATAGACTGCAGATAAAGGAAATCACAGTAATGAGTAGGTAATCCCTTTTAAAAATATGAATATAAAAGGAGAAAGAAACAGGATGGTTGCTAACGAGAATAACAAAGATAATTTAGGGGCTCATTTAGGCCAAGTTTTCTATTATTGTGATTTTCAAGGGCTTGTAGAGCTGAGCTTGTTTATAGATAATGGGGAAAAGTGGAGAGAGAGATTGAAGATGGTATAGGAGAGAGTCTTAAAGATTCAAAACAAAGTCAAGATTGGGGAGAGAATAATATGAAGTGTTCTAAGGGAGCAACTGAAAGAAGACACTGATGGACAGGCTCTCCCTTGAGATGAATATTGAAAGAACATGAACTTGGAGACTCCTGGGAGGGACAGCTGATGTCTGGGGCAGCAGAGTATCAAATAGGATGCACACAGGAAACCACTATCTTGACATGGACAAAAGAGGTTTTTTTTTTTCTTTTTTTAATGCAAGGAAAAAGTTTCATGAGAAGGAAAAGTCAAAAGTGAACTCTAAGAGATCAAGGAGAAAACCAGAAAAAAAGAAATCTAGGTTGAGAAACTCAGAAGTATGTCATTGATCTTGGAGGTAAAGGGGAAGGGAGAAAAGACATGTATCTACAAATGACACTTCATTTAGAGGAGAATCAATGGCACACCAGGTTAGATTCTAAACTATATAACTTATTACTATTATTATTAATTATATTTTAGAGTGAAACATGCACACTTAAAAATAAGATTCCACAGTTTTCTTCAAGCATTTGGATATTTTTACACTGTACTACTTCTACTTCTTCCAAGGCACTTTGATAATGGCCCCTGTGCAGGCCTCTGGAGTATGGCTCACTGAGAGGCTTTGGCTCCAGATGTAAGGAACTCTAAGCTCAGAAGGGAGCAAGCTCTGTTTAAATGAAGCACTCCACATTTTCCCTTCCTTGTCTGAAAGGCTAGAAGATAAACCCAAATGTCCCTTTTTTATAGAAACAATCTCCTCCTTGGCCTCTCAAGACAAGCTTCTGATGAAAACTGTATCAAGGCTGCCCTTCCTGGCCTTTGTTTCTCAGATTCAAGATTTATCTTCCAATAATGATTTTTACTTCTTTGACCTATTTTTCAACAAAATGCCTCTCTTTTTTCCCTATTTTCACATACAGGGGCTTTATTTTCATGATAGACTGAGTCTCCTCACAATATCATGCACGGCATGATACTTGAAAAAATCTAATGTGATATAACAGACAGCACAGCCAGAAAAAGCCAAAAAGAAAATTTCAATGTGACCTTTCTTAATCACTGACAGAAAACCACATGATCATTTCCTTAAATCTAAAGAATTTCATGAGATGAAAGAGGCTAATAGGTAGAGTTAAACTGACTAGTCAATTGGAAAAAAATATCCTGATGAGACCATACATTTCCTAATGATACATATAAAAAAAACCCACTTTATTTATACACTAAAAATGGTTGATTACAGGCAATAAAATGTGTAATTGGGCCAAAAGGATATGAAGTATATTTGGATACCATATTCCTTCTGTCAAGAATAAACAGACTGAGGGAACCTGGGTCCAACTAGTCAGTACCAGAAGCAGCTGTCTGTGCTACAAAATGGTTAGAGTACCATAAAATTCTTAGGTAAAAGGACCCAAATCCTATTTCAATCAGAATGACCTCCTGGCTTTTTGAGTTTTTTATGATAAAAGTAGTTCTTGAGTTTTATAGGTCTTATGAAGAGGTCATATGCTTGGGAATGTGCCAACTTCCAGGCAGCATAGCCTTTAAGTATTACTAGGTCAAAATAGATAAGTGGAAAGAAACAAGTCATGTATCAGGACATTCAGTAGCCATCATTTGTAGATTCCATATTTTTAAATTTGAACCCTCACTTAAATTTATTTGTAACCCTAAATCAATATTCACAGAGCTTTTTCAGTCATTTGCAGACATATACATGCGTAGATCGGTGAAAAATTTGAGTGTCCTACACACATGTTCCCTTCTGAGTTTGAACAAGGTGACATCTAGCCTTCTTGTTTCAGCTCTCATCCTGTAAACAATGTCCATGTTATATATAATGCCACATTTTTTGCAATTTTGATAGTTTTTTGGTAAGTCCACTGTTTTATATGGCCCTTAAATATACTACTGGTACTATCTAGTATGCCTAAGCTTAAGGAGGCTGTAATATGCATTATGAAGAAATAACATGTGTTAGATAAGCTTTATTCAGGTATGAGTTATAATGCTATTGACCTTTAATATTAATGAATCAATAACATTTATTAAATGAAGTGTTTTTAAACTGAAACATGCATAAAACAAGGTTATTTGTTGATTCATTGATAAAAATGTGGCCAGAGCTCACAGGAATTTAATCCTGTATTTCTTCTAGAGGTAATAATTGAATATTCACTAATTCAGTATACAGTAACTTTATAGAATTTAACTCCCATAAGTAATGAGAAACAACTGTATTTTCCCAAATTCTAATCCTGTCCAAGAAACACCATAGAGAAGAAGGTGTCTATAAGAGTCAGGAATCCAACATCACTCATTTTCTTATTTGTCTGGTAAATGAGAATGTCAGTTATAAAGACACATCATTGCAAAATATTAATAATAAGGAATATTTGTAAGAGATGATTGATAAACGAAAAAAATGTTTAGGTCAGTGCATGACACATAACATTTGAATATGAATGTAAAAACTTATTTTCAATTTCACTACCGAGATACATTAGAAATCAGTAGACTGAAAAATTTTTGGAGCCCATGTAGAGCTGGCAACAGTTTATATTACCACCAGCAAGAATAGAAAGATCTTGTGATATATTGATCATAGGATGGTCCTCAGAGAGCTATTGCCTTAGTATTGTGGCTAACTTAGCTCTATACCCATGCTAGCAAAGCTGAAAAGCAAAATGATCAAACTGATTCCTTGTAACATAACTGTATGGTGGAAAAAAATCCCAGACTCTCTAAATAAATGCAATACCTACCACTTAGCAATATAAAATTCACAAAATCTGGCAAGCATTGTATTACAATAAAAAATTGCTAAGCTTAAAAAAAAAAAAACAGAGAAATATAACCCATGACCAGGAGAAAAAAAATCAAAGGACACTCAAAATTTATAGAAATTAATGGAAATAGCAGACAAAGGTTCTTTAAATGTACATATACTCCACAATTTCAAGAAGGTAAAAGAAACCATGTACATACAAAGGAGAGAATGAAAAAGTAAAAATAAAAAAACAGATGGTATTCTTTAATAATAAGAAAGGCAATACACTGGATTATACAGATAAATAGACACTGCAGAAAAAAAGATAAGTGAACTTGAAGACATAGTAATAGAAACTATACAAAATAGGAGAGAAGAAAAGATGGCGGAGGAGTAGGGGACCCTATTTCAACTGGTCCCCAGAATTGAGCTGGATATCTACCAGACCACTCTGAGCACTCACGAAACCAGCCTAAGAGGTAAGAAAACAGATCTGGATCTCTACAAACAGAATATTGCAGGCGATTGGTTTCAAGGTACAAAGATGGGAGCCGTGATTCCTCAGGCAGATATCAGAGGATGAACGGCAACAGGAGGGAGCCTGGCCATGGGGATCCTGTACCGCTGGTGAGCGATAGCCTCGCACACTGGGGATGGGCCACAGACTCGCAGACTGGTAGCAGCGGGGAAAGGACTTTAGGACAGCCTGGGGACGGAAACCCAGAGTGGTGGGATCATGCAAGTGACCTGGGAGCGGCTGGTGGTTTTAGAAGCACAAATGGCAGGGACATGCCCCAACCTGGAGGCAGGACTGGGAGTGCTGCGGAGGAGCACACAACCCAGGATGCTGCAGTTTATAGCAGCACGGACAGAAATGGAGAGAGTGTGGCATGGAGAGCTCACTGAAGAACAGACTGTGATCTCTCTGCTCTGAGGCAGAGGGTTGGAAATGGTTTCTTCTGCTCTGACTCATGGAAGAGACACAGAAAGCCACCAGGGAAAGCCGCCAGAGAACAAAAGCCCCAATAAACTGATTCCCACAGAGCCCATCCTCCGCCACAGGGGGGCAGGGCAACTCTGCCCAAACAGGGTTGCCACAGTAATAGCATGGCAGGCCCCTCCCCCAGAAGACAGGCTAGGAAAATAAGGGGCCAGCTACCTTAAGGTCCCTAGAAAACAGGTACATCTTGCTTGGGTTATGGTCAATAATTTGGACTCTATACATTCCCTCAACCACACATCAACAAAATGACTAGGAGGAGGAACCCCCAAAATAGGAAAGACTCAGAGATTATGACTTATGCTGCAGATTTACAAACGGATACAGATATAACCAAGATGTCGGAGATGGAATTCAGGCTAGCAATTGTGAAGACAATAGCTAGAATGGAGAAATCAATTAATAGCAACATAGAGTCTCTAAGGGCAGAAATGAAAGCTGAATTGGCAGAACTTAAAAATGCTATCAGTGAGATCCAGTCTAATCTAGATAATCTAACAGCTAGGGTAAGTGAGGCAGAAGAATGAATAAGCGACCTGGAAGACAATTTAACACATAAAAAGGGAAAAGAGGAGGCCAGGGAAAAACAACTCAGAATCCATGAAAATAGAATCAGAGAAATAAGTGACATCATGAAGCGTTCCACTGTCAGAATCATTGGAATCCCGGAGGGAGTGGAGAGAGAGAGGACTAGAAGATGTATTTGAGCAAATCATAGCTGAGAACTTCCCTAATCTGGGGAATGAAACAAACATTCATGTCCTAGAGGCAGAGAGGACCCCTTCTAAGATCAAGGAAAAGAGGCCAACACCCCGGCATGCAATAGTAAAACTTGCAAATCTTAGAACCAAGGAAACCATCTTAAGGGCAGTTAAGGGGAAGAGATTCCTTATGTACAGAGGGAGGAACATCAGAATAACATCAGACCTATCCACAGAGACTTGGCAAGCCAGAAAGGCCTGGCAAGACATATTCAGGGTATTAAATGAGAAGAACATGCAGCCAAGAATACTTTATCCAGCAAGGCTGTCATTTAGAATGGATGGAGACATGCAGAGCTTCCACAACCAGCAGAAACTGAAAGACTATGTGACCACTAAGCTGGCCCTGCAAGAAATATTAAGGGGGGTTCTATAAAAGGAGAAAGACCTCAAGAGTGATATACAACGGAAATTTACAGGGACAATCTATGAAAACAAGGTCTTCACAGGCAACATGATGACAATTAATTCATATCTTTCAATAATCACTCTCAACGTGAACAACCTAAATGCTCCCATAAAACGGCACAGGATTGCAGATTGGATAAAAACACAGGACCCATTCATATGCTCCCTACAAGAGACTCATTTTGAACCTAAAGATACATCCAGACTGAAAGTGAAGGGATGGAGATCCATCTTCCATGCCAATGGACCTCAAAAGAAAGCTGGGGTAGCAATTCTTACATCAGACAAATTAGATTTTAAACTAAAGTTGTAGTTAGAGACACAGAAGGACACTATATCATTCTTAAAGGGTCTATCCAACAAGAAGATCTAACAATTGTAAATATCTATGCCCCCAACACGGGAGCAGCCATCTACATAAGCCAATTGTTAACCAAAATAAAGAGTCATATTGATAACAATATGTTAATTGTAGGAGACCTCAATACTCCACTCTCAGCAATAGACAGACCATCTAAGCAGAAAATCAACAAAGAAACAAGAGCTTTGAATGACACATTGGACCACATGGACCTCATAGATATATACAGAACATTCCACCCTAAAACAACAGAATACTCATCCTTCTCGAGCGCACATGGAACTTTCTCCAGAATAGACCACATACTGGGTCACAAATCAGGTCTCAACCGATACCAAAAGATTTAGATTATTCCCTGCATATTCTCAGACCACAATGCTTTAAAACTGGGACTCAATCACAAGAAAAAATTTGGGAGAAATTCAAACAATTGGAAGCTAAAGACCACTCCGCTCAAGAATGTTTGGGTCAAAGAAATCAAAGAAGAACTTAAATAATTCATGGAAATCACTGAGAACGAAAACACATTGGTCCCAAACCTATGGGATACTGCAAAGGCGGTCCTAAGGGGGAAATACATAGCCATCCAAGCCTCACTCAAAAAAAAAAATAGAAAAATCCTGAATTCACCAACTAACTCTACACCTTAAAGAACTAGAGAAAAAGCCACAAACGATGCCTAAGCCACGCATTAGAAGAGAAATAATTATGGTTAGAGCAGAGATCAATGGATTAGAAACCAGAAACACAGTAGATCAGATCAACAAAACTAGAATTTGGTTCTTTGAAAGAATTAATAAGATCGATAAACCACTGGCCAGACTTATCCAAAAGAAAAGAGAAAGGACCCAAATTAATAAAATTATGAATGAAAGGAGAGAAATCATGACTAACACCAAGGAAATAGAAACAATTATTAGAAATTATTATCAACAACTATATGTCAATAAACTGAGCAATCTGGATGAAATGGATGTCCTCCTGGAAACCTATAAGCTGCCAAGACTGAAACAGGAAGAAATGGACAACATGAATAGGCCAATAACCAGTAACAAGATTGAAGCAGTGATCAAAAACCTCCCAAAAAGCAAGAATCCAGGGCTTGATGGACTCCCTGGGGAATTCTATCAAACATTCAAAGAAGAAATAATACCTATTCCACTGAAGCTGTTTCAAAAAATAGAAACAGAAGGAAAACTTCCAAACTCATTCTATGAGGCCAGCATTACCTTAATCCCCAAACCAGGCAAAGACCCCATCAAAAAGGAGAATTTCAGACCGATATCCCTGATGAATATGGATTCCAAAATCCTCAACAAAATCCTAGCTAATAGGATCCAACAATACATTAAAAGGATCATCCAACACGACCAAGTAGGATTTATCCCCAGGATGCAAGCAGGATTCAACATTCACAAATCAATCAATGTGATAGATCACATTAATAAGAGGAGGGAGAAGAGCCATATGGTCCTCTCAATTGATGCAGAAAAAGCATTTGACAAAATACAACTACCTTTCTCGATTAAAACTCTTCAGAGTATAGAGATAGAGGGAACATTCCTCAAGTTCCTAAAATCCATCTATGAAAAACCCACAGTGAATATCATCCTCAATGGGGAAAAGCTGAGAGCCTTTCCCTTAAGGTCAGGAACACGTCAAGTGCCCACTTTCGCCACTATTGTTCAAAATAGTACTAGAAGTCCTAGCAACAGCAATCAGACAACAAAAAGAAATAAAATGTATTCAAATTGGCAATGAAGAAGTCAAACTCTCTCTTTTCGCTGATGATATGATACTTTATGTGGAAAACCCAAAAGACTCCACCCCCAAAATACTAGAACTCATACAACAATTCAGTAATGTGGCAGGATACAAAATCAATGCACAGAAATCAGTTGCTTTCTTATACACTAACAATGCAAGTGTAGAAATAGAAATTAGAGAAACGATTCCATTTACAGTAGCACCAAAAACCATAAGATACCTCGGAATAAACCTAACCAAAGAGGTAAAGGATCTATACTCTAGGAACTACAGAACACTCATGAAAGAAATTGATGAAGACACAAAAAGATGGAAAAACATTCCATGCTCATGGATCAGAAGAATAAATATTGTTAAAATGCCTATGCTACCCAGAGCAATCTATACCTTCAGTGCCATCCTGATCAAAATTCCAATGACATTTTTCAAAGTGCTGGAACAAACAATCCTAAAATTTGTATGGAATCAGAAAAGACCCCAAATCGCCAAGGAAATGTTGAAAAAGAAAAACAAAGGTGGGGGCATCACGTTACCTGATTTCAAGCTATATTACAAATCTGTGATCATGAAGACAGCATGGTACTGGCACAAAAACAGACATATAGAACAATGGAACAGAATAGAGAACCCAGATATGGACCCTCAACTCTATGGTCAAAAAATCTTTAACAAAGCAGGAAAAAACATGCAATGGAAAAAAGACAGCCTCTTCAATAAATGGTGCTGGGAAAATTGGACAGCCACATGCAGAAGAATGAAACTCGACCATTCTCTAACACCATACACAAAGATAAACTCAAAATGCTTGAAAGACCTCAATGTGAGACAGGAATCCATCAAAATCCTAGAGGAGAACATAGGCAGTAACGTCTTTGACATCGGCCACAGCAACTTCTTTCAAGATACATCTCCAAAAGCTAGTGAAACAAAAGCAAAAATGAACTTTTGGGACTTCATTAAGATAAAATCTTCTGCACAGCAAAGGAAATAGTCAACAAAACAAAGAGGCAACCCACAGAATGGGAGAAGATATTTGCAAATGACACTACAGATAAAGGGCTGGTATCCAAGATCTATAAAGAACTTCTCAAACTCAACACCCAAAAACAAATAATCAAGTCAAAAACTGGGCAGAAGATATGAAAAGACACTTCTCTGAAGAAGACATACAAATGGCTAACAGACACATGAAAAATGTTCATCATCATTAGCCATCAGGGAAATTCAAATCAAAACCACATTGAGATACCACCTTACACCAGTTAGAATGGCAAAAATGGACAGAGAAAGAAAAACAACACATTATCCAAATAAGTCAGGAGGAAAAAATGGAATAAACAAGAGAAATAGAAAAGAAATAAGAAGATGAAAGGTTTAAGTGAAACTGCACTGATAATTATTACATATAAATTGCCTAAATACTCCAAATGAAAGACAGATATTCAGATTGATTAAGCAAGACCTAATTATATGGAGGAACTTAGTACAAACATAGAGACAGATGTGTTAAAAGCAAAGCAGACAATGATGTACCATGCAAATGCAAATCAAAAAAAGCTGGAGTAGATTTTAGAAAAAGAAATATCACTAGGGATATCACCAGGATGTAAAAGAGGGACATTTTATAATGACAAAGGTGTCAATTCATTAAAAAGATATAGCAGTCTTAAATGTGTATGTATCTAATTATAGAGATTTAAAATAAATAAAGCAAAAACCAAAAAGTAAAATAAATTAATTTTAGCTGGAGATTTCAACACTCTTATCTCAATTATTAGTAGAACAAGTAGACAATCAGTAAGGATATAGGTGGCTTGAACAATACTATTAACCAAATTGGCCTAATGAAAATTAATAAAATGTTCTACTAAACAATAGCAAATACACATTCTTTTCAAATGCACATGGAATATTCACAAAAATAGAAAATATTCTGAGCCATAAAACAAGTCTCAATAAATTTAAAAGGATTAAATTCATGCAACATGTTTTCTCTGATGATAATGGAATTAAATAAGAAATCAACAACAAGGATTTTCTAAAAAAATATTCAAAAATTAAACATCTTTGTAATTAAACTATGGGTCAAAGAGGAAATCACAAGGAAAATCTAACACATTTTGAATTGAATTCAGTTGAAAACACAATCAATCAAAGTTTATCAGATGCCATCAAATTAGTGCCTAGAACAAAAATTATACCATTAAATATTTACCTTAGAAAAGAAAATCTCAAATCTAAGTTATCTAGGCTTCCTAAGGGACTAGAAAAGAAAGAGTAGATAAACCAAACATGCAAAGAAATGATAAAAAGAAGGGGAAAATGTTGGAAAAAAGCAGAAAAAAAAAAGAGAAAAATCAATTATACTGCAAGCCAATTACTTGAAAAAAATCAATAAAAGTGATAAAACTCTCCACAGACTCAGCAAGAAAAAGGAAAGATAGAAATTACCAATATCAGAAATGAAGAATGGTACATCACAATGAATCCTACAGAAATTTAAAGAGATAAAAAGGAACTCACTCCAGGTAACAGCATAAGCACATGCCACTCTTCCTCTCCATTTGAACATACTATTTTACACTATTTTAATACTATATTATTATACTCTCTAGCTCCATCCATGTAACTGCAAATGGAAGATTTCATTTTTTATGGCTGAGTAATATTCTGTTGTGTATATCCACATGTTCTTTATCAATTCATCTACCAGTAGACATTTGGGCTCTTTCCATAATTTGGCTATTGTAGATAATGCAGCTATAAACATTTGGGTACATGTGTCCCTTTGAATCAGTATTTTTGTATGCTTTGGACAAATACCTACTAGTGCAATTGCTGAATCACAGGGTAGTTCTATTTTTAACTTTTTGAGGAATCTCCATACTGTTTTCCAGAGTGGCCGCACCAGTTTGCATTCCAAACCTTGTGACTTGGTTCCTTTTTCTACATATCCTCACCAACATTTGCTGTCTTGAGTTTTTTATTTTAGCCATTCTGACTGGTGTGAGGTGATAATTTATTGTAGTTTTGACTTGCATTTCCTCGTGGATGAGTGATGCTGAGCATCTATTCATGTGTCTGTTGGCCATCTGGATGTCTTCTTTGGAGAAATGTCTGTTCATATCATCTGCCCATTTCTTAATTGGATTATTTGTTTTTGAGTATTGAGTTGTATCAATATTTTATATATTTTGTATACTAACCTTTTATCAGATATGTCATTTCGAATGTGTCTTCTCCCATTCTACAGACTGCCTTTTAGTTTTGTTGATTGTTTCCTTGCCATTCAGGTTTTTTTTTATTATTTTGATGCAGTCACAGTGATTTATTTTTGCTTTTATTTCACTTGCCTCAGGAGACATATCTAGAAATATTGACCTGTAGCTTTCTTTTCATAGTGTCTTTTATGGCTTTGGAATCAGGATAATATTGGCCTCACAAAGTGAGGTCAGGAGTATTCCCTTTTCTTCAGTATTTTGGAGTTTGGGAAGGATTTGTGTTAATTCTTCTTTAAATTTTTGGTAAGATTCACTGGGGAAACCATCTGTCTGGTCCTGGGCTTTTCTTTGTTGGGAGGTTTTTTGTTTTGTTTTGTTTTTTTAATCTATCTTTATTTTTTTATTAATATGTTCAATTAGATAACATACAGTACATCATTAGTTTTTGATGTAGTGTTCAATGATTCATTAGGGAGGGTTTTGATTGCTGACTCAATCTCCTCATTTATTATCTGTTTACATATTCTATTTCTTCCTGATTCAGTCTTGGTAAGTTGTATGTTTCTAGAAATTTATCCATTTCTTCCAGGTTATCCAATTTGTTTGTATATAACTGTTCATGGTAGTCTTTTATTAAGACAATTTGTGTTTCTGTAGTCTCAGTTGTAATACTTCCTCTTTCATTTCTGAATTTATTTATTTATGCCTTCTTTTTAATGTAGCTAAAAGTTTGTCAATTTTGTTTATCTTGTCAAAAAAAAAAAACAACTCCAAGCTTGTTGATCTTTTCTATTATTTTCCAGGTCTCATTTTCATTTGTTTATGCTCTGATCTTACTTCTTTCCTTTTGTTACTTTGATCTTAGGTTTTGTTTCATTTTGCTTTGTTTTGCTTTTGTTCCTTGAGATGTAAAATTACGTTGTTATTTTGGATCTTTCTTTTCTATAGCAGTAAAGGCTATAGCATAATTCCCTCTTAGAACTGCTTTTGCAGCAACCCATAGGTTTGATGTACTGTAGGTTTTTTTGGATTTTTTTTTCTTTTATTTAAATTCAATTAGCCAACAAATAGTACATCATTAGTTTTTGATGTAGTGCTCAAAGATCCCTTAGTTGCATATAACACTCAGTGTTCATCACATCATGTGCCCTACTTAATGCCCATCACCCAGTTACCCCATCCCCTACCCCCTCCCTTCCACAACCCTCAGTTTGTTTCTTGGAGTCAAGAGTCTCTCATGGTTTTTCTCCCTCTCTGATTTCTTCCCATTCAGTTTTCCCTCCCTCCCCCTATGATCCTCTGCCTTATTTCTTATATTCCACATATGAGTGAAACCATATGATAATTGTTTTTCTCTGATTGACTTATTTCACCTAGGATAACACCCTCCAGTTCCATCCATGATGATGCAAATGGTATGTGTTCATCCTTTCTGATGGCTGAGTAATCATTCCATTGTATATATGAGCCACATCTTTATCCATTCATCTGTTGAAGGACATCTCAGCTTCTTCCATAGTTTGGCTATTGTGAACATCATTGTTATGAACATTGGGGTGCATGTGCCCCTTCTTTTCACTACATCTGTATCTTTTTGGTAAATATCCCGTAGTGTAATTGCTGGGTCATAGGGTACCTCTATTTCTAACATCTTGAGGAACCTCCAAACTGTTTTCCAGAGTGGCTCTACCAGCATGCATTCTCACCAACAGTGTAAGAGGGTTCCCCTTTCTCCACATCCTCGCCAACATTTGTTGTTCCCTGTCTTCTTAATTTTAGCCATTCTAACTGGAGTAAGTTGGTATTTCATTGTGGCTTTATTTATATTTCCCTGATGGCAAGTGATGTGGAGCATTTTTTCATGTGTCTGTTAGCCATTTGTATGTCTTCTTTGGAGAAGTGTCTGTTCATGTCTTCTGACCATTTCTTGACTGGATTATTTGTATTTGGGGTGTTCAGTTTGATAAGTTCTTTATGGATATTGGATACCAGCCCTTTATCTGTTATGTCATTTGCAAATATCTTCTCCCATTCCATAGGTTGCCTTCTAGTTTTGTTGACTGGTTCCATTGCTGAGCAAAAGCTATTTATCTTGATGAAGTCTCAAAGGTGATTTTTGCTTTTGTTTCCCTTGCCTTTAGAGACGTGTCTTGAAAGAAGTTGCTGGGGCCAAGGTCGAAGAGGTTGCTGCCTGTGTTCTCCTCTAGGATTCTGATGGGTTCCTGTCTCACTTTGAGGTCTTCCATCCATTTTGAGTTTATCCTTGTGTATGGTGTAAGAGAATGGTCCAGTTTCATTCTTTTACATGTGGCTGTCCAATTTTCCCAGCACCATTTGTTGAAGAGACTGTTTTTTTTCCATTGGATATTCTTTCCTGCTTTGTCGAAGTTTAGTTGTCCATAGAGTTGAGAGTTCATTTCTGGGCTCTCTGTTCTGTTCCATTGATCTATGTATTTGTTTCTGTGCCAATACCATGTTGTCTTGATGATCACAGCTTTGTAATATAGCTTAAAGTCTGACATTGTGATGCCCCCAGCTTTGGTTTTCTTTTTCAACACCCCCCTGGATATTTGGGTTCTTTTCTGGTTCCATACAAATTTTAGGATTGTTTGTACCAGCTCTGTGAAAAATGTCAATGGTATTTTAATAGGGATTGCATTGAATGTGTACATCACTCTAAGCAGCATAGGCATTTTAACAATGTTTATTCCTCCAATGCATGAGCATGGAATGTTTTTCCATTGCATTGTGTGTTCCTCAATTTCTTTCATAAGTGTTCTGTAGTTTCTAGAGTACAGATCCTTTACCTCTTTGGTTAAGTTTATTCCTGGGTATCTTATGGTTTTTGGTGCAATTGTAAATGGGATCAATTCTTTAATATCTCTTTCTTCAATCACACTGTTAGTGTATAGAAATGCAACTGATTTCTGTGCATTGATACTGTATCCTGCCATGTTGCTGAATTGCTGTATGAGTTCTTGAAATTTTGGGGTGGGGTCTTTTGGGTTTTCCACATAAAGTATCATGTCATCTGTGAAAAGATAGAGTTTGACTTCTTTGTAAATTTGAGTCCCTTTTATTTCTTGTTGTTGTCTGATTGCTGAGGCTAGGACTTCTAGTACTATGTTGAACAACAGAGGTGAGAGTGGGCATCCGTATTGTGTTCCTGACCTTAACGGAAAAGTCATCTATGAAAAGCCCACAGCAAATATCATTCTCAATGGGGACAACCAATTCATAATAAGATCCAAAAAATTAAATATTTAGGAATCAATTTAAACAAGAAGGAAAAGATCTACACTGACAATTATAAGACTTGATAAAAGAAATTGAGGAAAACATAAATAAATGGAAAGATATACCATATTAATAGATTAGAAAAATTAACAGTGTTAAAATGTCCATTCTACCCAAAATGATCTGCAAATCTAATGCAATTCTTATCAAAATTCCAATGGTATTTTTCATAGAAATAAAAAAAAGATCCTAAAATTTGTATGAGATGAAAAAGACCCCAAATAACCAAAGCAATCATGAGAAAAAAGAACAAAGTAGGAGGTATCACACTTGATTTAAAACTATTCCACAAAGCTATAGTAAGCACAATAATATGGTGCTAGCATATAGAAACATGAACTAATGAAACAGAATCAAGAGTCCAGGAATAAACCCTCACATACACAATCAACTAATATTTGAGAAAGGAGTGACGAGTACTCAATGGGGAAAAAAGATATCTTCCATAATAATAGTATTGGAATAACTAGAAAAGCACAGGTATAAGAATGAAATTAGACCCTTATTTTCCACCACTCACAGAACTTAATTCTAAATGGATTAAAGACTTAAACATAAGACTTGATACCATAAAACTAGATGAAAACATGGGGGGGATGTTCCTTGACATTGGTCTTTGCAATACTTGTTGGATATGATACCAAAAGAACAAATAAGAAAAGCAAAAATCAACAAGTGGCACTACATCGAACCAAAAAGCTTCTGCACAGCAAGAGAAACATTAACAAAATGAAAAGGCAACATAAACAATGAGAGAAAATATTTCCAAATCATATACCTGATAAGGGGCTAGTATCCAAAATAAGTTGTAGAAGAAAGGAAGAATGGAAGGAAGGAAGGAAAGAAGGAAGGAAGGAAGGAAGGAAGGAAGGAAGGAAGGAAGGAAGGAAGGAAGGAGGGAGGGAAGGAAAGAGAAGAAGAAGAAGGAGGAGGAGGAGAAGAAGAAGAAGGAGGAGGAGGAGGAGGAGGGGGAGGGGGAGGAGGAGAAGGGGAAAGAGAGAGAAAGAAAGAAAGAAAGAAAGAAAGAAAGAAAGAAAGAAAGAAAGAAAGAAAGAAAGAAAGAAAGAAAGAAGAAAGAAAGAAGAAAGAAAATGTGCTATGATTATGCATCTCCATTGTGAACAGAATTTCTATATTATATTTTCTATCCTTTTATACAAGAAGTCAATAGATACTATCTAAATTAGAAAAATAAAGAAATACTAAGTATGGCCATTAGAAAAGTGGAGCTAAGTACCAGAAGTACTAAACACGAAAAGAATTAAAAGTTAGTCGGGGAGTGGATTTAGAGGCGTGGGATACTTTTCTCTTCATATGCCTTTTAGTATTCTTTGACCTTGTAATTTATGTACATAAATTTAGTTGATAAAAGTTAAAATTATGATAAAATCTTTTAAAAAAATCTTATACACTCAGTAGCAAGAAAAAGATCTGATAAAAAATAGAGGAACTAAATAGACATTTTTCCAAAAACATACAGTCACAGGTACATGAAAAGATGTTTAACATCAGTAATCATCAGGAAATTCAAATCACCAAACCACAATGAGATATTACATCACACCTGTTAGAATGACTGTTATCATAAAGATAAGACGTAAGTGTTGGAGAGGATATGGAGAAAAGGGAATCCTTGCTTCCTGTTGTTGGGAATGTAAATTAGTACACCACTATAGAAAATGGTATAAGGTTCCTCAAACTATTAAAAGTAGAACTACCATATGATTCAGCAATCCCATTTCTGGGTACATATCCAAAGAAATGTGCCAGGAATGGCCAGCAATCCCTGTACCAACAGATGAAAGATTACTCCAAACTTTGCTGTGAAAGAGAGGAGAAGGCAAGGGGGTCAACACTCAGAGACAAAGACCCTTTGCTCTTCTTTGCTCCCACTTTTATTGGTCCTTCAGGATAATCATAAATCTTTATCACTGTTTTTCAAGCATGTGATGTGTGACAAGGGGTCTTACTGAAACTAGGAGGATCTGTTTATGGGAAAGATACGATATGCTAATCTGCATGTTCTATGAGTTTTGCTAAACATAGCCTAAGGGGCAATGCATACATCTCTTAGATCACAGGGTGGCGTTTGGGCTAAGAATTCTTCGGGGAAGTGACTCCTGCCACATTCCTAGGGCATTGGGGTCACACAGGCCTGGGAATTCCAAAGGCCTACACACTTCTCCGAAACCTTCCCTGCTCTCAGTGGCCTCCGTGTTACATTTTAGCAAGCCAGGTATTATGGATGATTTCATGCTCTACATTAACCCCAACAGAAATGTAATTAGATCTTGAGAGATATCTGCACTCACATATTAATTGCAGCATTATTCACAATAGCCAAGATATGGGAAAAACCTAAGTGTCCATCAATGGATGAATGAATCAAAGAAATTTGGTGTATATTTATATATACACCATATATATACATATTCATTCATATATGTATATATGAATATATGAAAGATGGAAATCCTGCCATTTGCACAACATGGATGGACCTTGAGGCCATTATGCTAAGTGAAATAAGTCAGACTGAGAAAGATAAATACTAAACAAAAATCACTATATGTGGAATCTAAAAAAGCCAAACTCATAGAAACAGAAAGTAGAATGATGGTTACCAGTGACTGAGGAGTGGGGGAAATGGAGAGATATTGATCAAAGTATAAAAACTTTCAGTTTTAAGATGAATAAATTTAAGTGATATAGTGATGATTATATACTGAAATACTATATTATATACTTGAATGTTGTAAGAAAGTAGATATTAAATGTTCTCAACACAAAAAAGAAATGGTAATTATGTAAGATGATAGAAGTGTAAGCTAAAGCTACACTGGCAATCATCACAATATATGTGTATCATCATATCAATATGTTCTACATCATAAACATATACAATGTTATATGTAAACTATATCTCAATATATTTGTTTAAAAAAACAAATATAGTATAGAGGGGGAAGGAGAAAAGGAAACAGATATTGGCAAGCTTTCTTTTTTAATTTTTATAACTGTAGTATAGTGGACATACAATGTTATATTAGTTTCTGATGTAAAACATAGTGAGTCATCAATTTTATACATTACATAGTACTCATCAAAGTGGTAAAATATTAATTTAAAATAGACTGCAAAGTTAAGTTTGTAGTCCATAATCCCTAGGTTAACCAATAAAATAATTATACAAAGATATAGTTAAAATCACAACATAGGGGAGGAGCAAGATGGCAGAGGAGTAGGCGACCTAAATTTCATCTGGTCCCAGGAATTCAGCTAGATAGGTATCAAAACATTCTGAACACCTATGAACTCAACAGGAGATTGAAGAAAAGAAGAGCAGCAACTCTCTGAACAGAAAAGCGACCACTTTCTGGAAGGTAGGATGTGCGGAGAAGTGAATCTGGGCAATATACGGGAAGACAGACTGTGGTGGGGGAGCCTCGGTCAGCCAGCTACCGGCAAGTGATAGAGCAGCAGAGAACAAAATCGCAACTTTTAGAAGTTGGCTCTGCTGAGGGACATCGCTCCAGGGGCTAAGCGGGGGGTGGAACCCTCACTGGGACAGTGTGGTCTCAGGACCCTTGGGGTCACAGAAAGACCGGGGATGCCTGAGTGCAGCAGAGCTCCCAGGTATTGGAGAAGGGAAGCCAGCTGCAAAGACGAAGGCGAGGAGTGGGCTCTCAGCTCAGATTTGTCATAAACCATGATCCACAGCACAGTCGGGCCACTATTCTTCCAGCAGGGACCCAACAAGCAGCTGATCTGGGGAGACTCCCCTTCCTTCCCTGGGAGGAGCGGCACTGGAGCTCACTCCAGGAATCTGCTGGGTTTGGAGACTCCAAACGGGGTCGTATGCTAGAGATAGAAATGCTCAGTCAACAGCCAGGTGAGCACGGAGTGTGGCCGGAGACCAGAGAGACAGGAGTGACTGACTGCTTTGCTCTGGGGGAACACTGAGGAGTGGGGACCCGAGTTCTTGGCTTCTCCAGGGCAGAGATTGGGAGGTCGCCATTTTCATTCTCGTCCTCCAAAGCTGTATGGAAAGCTTGCAGGGAACAAAAGCTATTGAGAGTAAATCTGAGCAGATTACTTAGCCTGGCCCCCGGCAAGGGTGGGGCAATTCTGCCTCTGGCAAAGACATTTGGGAACCACGGCAACAGGCACTTCCCCCAGAAGATCAGCAAGAACAGCCAGCCAAGACCAAGTTTACCGATCAGTGAGAACAGCAGAACGCCAGCACTAGGGGAATACTGCACATAGAATTCATGGCTTTTTCCCCCTGATTCTTTAGTCTTTCAAACTTAATTTTTTTAATTTTCTTTGTTTTCTTTTTTTCTAATTTTTCTTTTTCACGTTTTCAACCAACATCTAATCCACCCCCTTTTTAAAAATCTTCTTTATTTTTCATTTTTAGAGGCATATCCTATCAGTTCCTTGTAGTTAACCTTATTTTTGGTATATATATATATAAGTTGTTCTCTCTTTAAAATTTTGGGATACAGTTTCTTCTAACAGATCAAAATATATCCTAAATCTCTAGTTTATGGCTTTGTTCTAGTCTCCTGCCTGATCACATTCTCTCCCTTTTTATTTTAATTTCTCTTCTTTCTTTTTTCAACCAAATTCTTATCAATTCCTTTTAAAAAATATTTTATAATTTTCATCTTTACAGTCATATTCCATCCCTTCATTGTATTTACCCTTATTTTTGTACATATGTAAGTTTTTCTTTAAAATTTTGGGGGGAAGTTTCTTCTAACAGACCAAAATATGCCCAAAATCTAGAGTGTGGCACTGATTTATTCACCAGCCTGATCATATTTGATCATATTCTTTTTTTTTCTTTTTTCTTTTGTTCCCTTTCTTTTCCCCCAGTTTCGGGTCTCTTCTGATATCTTTAGTGTATATTTTTCTTGGGTCATTGTTACCCTGTGAGCATTTAGTTCTCTCATTCATCTATTCTCCTCTGGACAAAATGACAAGACGGGAAAACTCACCTCAAAAAAAAAAAAAAAAAAGAACAAGAGGCAGTACCAACTGCCAGGAACCTAATCAATACGGACATTAGTAAGATATTGGAACTAGAGTTCAGAATGACGATTATAAAGATACCAGCTGGGCTTGAAAAAAGCATGGAAGATATTAGAGAAACTCTTTCTGAAGAAATAAAAGAACTAAAATCTAACCAAGTCGAAATCAAAAAGGCTACTAATGAGGTGCAAGCAAAAATGGAGGCTCTAACTGCTAGGATAAATGAGGCAGAAGAGGGAATTAGTGACACAGAAGACCAAATGATGGAGAATAAAGAAGCCGAGAAAAAGAGAGATAAACAACTACTGGATCATGAGGGCAGATTTCGAGAGATAAGTGGTACGATAAAATGAAACAATATTAGAATAATTGGGATCCCAGAAGAAGAAAGAGAGAGAGGGGCAGAAGGTATATTGGAGCAAATTATAGCAGAGAAATTCTCTAATTTGGGGAAGGAAAGAGGTATCAAATTCCAGAAGCCACAGAGAACCCCCCCAAAATCAATAAAAATAGGTCAACACCCCAACATCTGATAGTAAAACTTACAAGTCTCAGAGACAAAGAGAAAATCCTCAAAGCAGCTCAGGACAAGAGGTCTGTAACCTACAATGGTAGAAATATTAGATTGGCAACAGACCTATCCACAGAGACCTGGCAGGTCAGAAAGGACTGGCAGGATATATTCAGAGCACTAAATGAGAAAAATATACAGCCAAGAATACTATATCCAGCTAGGCTGTCATTGAAAATAGAAGGAGAGGTTAAAACGTTCCAGGACAAACAAAAACTAAAAGAATTTGCAAACACCAAACCAGCCCTACAAGAAATATTGAAAGGGGTCCTCTAAACAAAGAGAGAGCCTGAAAGTAACAGACCAGAAAGGAACAGAGATAATATACAGTAACAGTCACCTTACAGGCAATACAATGGCATTAAATTCATATCTTTCAATAGTTACCCTGAATGTAAATGGGCTAAGTGCCCCAATCAAAAAACAGAGTATCAGGTTGGATAAAAAAAACAAGATCCATCAATATGCTGTCTGCAAGAGACTCATTTTAGACACAAAGACACCTCCAGATTGAAAGTGAGGGGGTGGGGTCCGCCTGGGTGGCTCAGTCGTTAAGCGTCTCCCTTCGGCTCAGGTCATGATACCAGGCTGCTGGGATCGAGTCCCACATCGGGCTCCCTGCTCAGCGGGAAGCCTGCTTCTCCCTCTCCCACCCCCCCTGCTAGTGTTCCTGCTCTCACGATCTCTCTCTCTGTCAAATAAATAAAATCTTTAAAAAATAAATAAATAAAACCCCCTTTGGAAAAAAAAAAAAAAAGAAAGTGAGGGCATGGAAAACCATTTACCATGATAATGGATATCAAAAGAAAGCTAGGGTGGCAATCTTTATATCAGACAAATTAGATTTTAAACCAAAGACTATAATAAGAGATGAGGAAGGACACTATAGCATACTTAAAGGGTCTATCCAACAAGAAGACCTAACAATTGTGAATATCTATGCCCCTAACATGGGAGCAGCCAATTATATAAGGCAATTAATAACAAAAGCAAAGAAACACATCGACAACAATACAATAATAGTAGGGGACTTTAACACCCCTGTCACTGAAATGGACAGATCATCTAAGCAAAAGATCAACAAGGAAATAAAGACTTTAAATGACACACTGGACCAAATGGACTTCACAGATATATTCAGAACATTCCATCCCAAAGCAACAGTATACACATTCTTCTCTGGTGCCCATAAAACATTCTCCAGAATCAATCACATCCTAGGTCACAAACCAGGTGTCAACTGGTACCAAAAAATTGGGATCATCCCCTGCATATTTTTGAACCACAATGCTTTGAAGCTAGAATTTATTTTTTTTTGTAGTTTTTAATTTTATTATATTATGTTAGTCACCATACAATAGAATTTAATCACAAGAGGAAAGTTGAAAAGAACTCAAATACATGGAGACTAAAGAGCATCCTACTAAAGAATGAATGGGTCAACCAGGAAATTAAAGAAGAATTTAAAATATTCATGGAAAAAATGAAAATGAAAACGCAACTGTTCAAAATCTTTGGAATGCAGCAAAGACAGTCCTAAGACGCAAGTATATAGCAATACAAGCCTTTCTCAAGAAACAAGAAAGGTCTCAAATACACAACCTAACCCTAAACCTAAAGGAGCTGGAGAAAGAACAGCAAGTAAAGCCTAAACCCAGCAGGAGAAGAGAAATAATAAAGATCAGAGCAGAAATCAATGAAATAGAAACCAAAAGAACAATAGAACAGATCAACAAAACTAAGAGCTGGTTCTTTGAAAGAATTAATAAGATTGATAAACCCCGGGCTAGAATTATCAAAAAGAAAAGAGAAAAAGACCCAAATAAATAAAATTATGAATGAAAAAGGAGAGATCACAACCAACACCAAAGAAATATAAACAATTATAAGAACATATTTGCGAGCAACATATGCCAGCAAATTATATAATCTGGAAGAAATGGATGCATTCCTAGAAGTGTATAAACTACCAAAACTGAACCAGGAAGAGATAGAAAACCTGAACAGAACCATATCCACTAAGGAAATTGAAACAGTAATCAAAAATCTCCCAACAAACAAGAGCCCAGGGCCAGATGGCTTCCCAGGGGAATTCTACCAAACATTTCAAGAAGAATTAATACCTATTCTTCTGAAACTGTTCCAAAAAATAGAAATGGAAGGAAAACTTCCAAACTCATTTTATGAGGCCAGCATTACCTTGATCCCAAAACCAGACAAAGACCCCATCAAAAAGGAAAATTACAGACCAATATCCTTGATGAACATGGATGCAAAAATTCTCACCAAAATACTAGCCAATAGGATCCAACAGTACATTTATTGAATAATTTAAAGGATTAAATTTAAAGGATTAAATTGAATAATTTAAAGGATTATTCAGCACGACCAAGTGGGATTTATCCCTGGGCAGCAAGGTTGGTTCAACATCTGCAAATCAATCAATGTGATACAGTACATTAATAAAAGAAAGAACAAGAACCATATGATCCTCTCAATAGATGCAGAAAAAGCATTTGACAAAGTACAACAAGCTTTCTTGATTAAAACTCTTCACAGTGTAGGGATAGAGGGTACATACCTCAATATCATAAAAGCCATTTATGAAAAACCCACAGCGAATATCATTATCAATGGGGAAAAACTGAGAGCTTTCCCCCTAAGGTCAGGAACACGGCAGGGATGTCCACTATCACCACTGCTATTCAACATAGTACTAGAAGTCCTAGCCACAGCAATCAGACAACAAAAAGAAATCAAAGGCATCCAAATCGGCAAAGAAGAAGTCAAACTCTCACTCTTTGCAGATGATATGATACTTTATGTGGAAAACCCAAAAGACTCCACCCCAAAACTGCTAGAACTCATACAGGAATTCAGTCAAGTGGCAGGATATAAAATCAATGCACAGAAATCAGTGGCATTCCTATACACCAACAACAAGACAGAAAAAAGAGAAATTAAGGAGTTGATCACATTTACAATTGCACCCAAAACCATAAGATACCTAGGAATAAATCTAACCAAGAGGCAAAGAATCTGTACTCAGAAAACTATAAAATACTCATGAAAGAAATTGAGGAAGACACAAAGAAATGGAAAAATCTTCCATGCTCATGGATTTCAAGAACAAATACTGTGAAGATGTCAATGCTACCTAAAACAGTCTACACATTTAATGCAATCCCTATCAAAATACCATCAACATTTTTCAAAGAAATTGAACAAATAATCCTAAAATTTGTATGGAACCAGTAAAGATCCCAAATAGCCAGAGGAATGTTGAAAAAGCAAAGCAAAGCTGTCAGCATCACAATTCCAGCCTTCAAGCTCTATTATAAAGCTGTCATCATCAAGACAGTATGGTACTGGCACAAAAACAGACACATAGATCAATGGAACAGAAGAGAGAGCCCAGAAGTGGACCCTCAACTCTATGGTCAACTAATCTTTGACAAAGCAGGAAAGAATGTCCAATGGAAAAAAGACAGTCTCTTCAACAAATGGTGTTGGGAAAATTGGACAACCACATGCAGAAGAATGAAACTAGACCATTTCCTTACACCACACACAAAAATAGAACCAAAATGGATGAAAGACCCAAATGTGAGACAAGAATCTATCAAAATCCTAGAGGAAAATATAGGCAGCAACCTCTGCGAGCTCAGCCACAACAACTTCTTCCTAGACACATCACCAAAGGCAAGGGAAGCAAGGGCAAAAATGAACCATTGGGACTTCATCAAGATAAAAAGCTCTTGCACAGCAAAAGACAACAGAATGGGAGAAGATATTTGTAAATGACATATCAGATAAAGGGCTAGTATCCAAAATCTATAAAGAACTTATCAAACTCAACACCCAAAGAACAAATAATCCAATCACGAAATGGCAGAAGACATGTACAGGCATTTCTGTAAAGAAGACATCCAAATGGCCAACAGACACATGAAAAAGTGTTCAAAATCACTCGGCATCAGGGAAATAGAAATCAAAACCACAGTGAGATACCACCTCACACCAGTGAGAATCGCTAAAATTAATAAGACAGGAAATGACAGATGTCGGCAAGGATGCAGAGAAAGGGGAACCTTCCTACACTGTTGGTGGGAATGCAAACTGGTGCAGCCACTCTGGAAAACAATATGGAGGTTCCCCAAAAAGTGGAAAATAGAGCTACCTTACAGCCCAGCAATTGCACTACTGGGTATTTATCCCAAAGATACAAATGTAGTGATCCAAAGGGGTACGTGTACCCCAATGTTTATAGCAGTAATGTCCACAATAGCCAAACTATGGAAAGAACCAAGATTTCCATCAACAGATGAATGGATAAAGAAGAAGTGGTATTTATATATATAATGGAATATTATGCAGCCATCAAAAAAAGACATCTTGCCATTTGCAATGACATGGATAGACCTAGAGGGTTTATGCTAAGCGAAATAAATCAATCAGAGAAAAACATGTATCATATGATCTCACTGATATGAGGAATTCTTAATCTCAGGAAACAAACTGAGGGTTGCTTGAGTGGTGGGGCATGGGAGGGTTGGGATAGCTGGGTGATAGACATTGGGGAGGGTATGTGCTATGGTGAGCACTGTGAATTGTGTAACACTGATGGATCACAGAACTTTACCTCTGAAACAAATAATACATTATGTTTTAAAAAAAAGAAGACAGTAGGAAGGGAAAAATGAAGGGGGGGATGTCAGAGGGGGGATGAACCATGAGAGACTATGGACTCTGAGAAACAAACCGAGGGTTCTAGAGGGGAGGGGGGTGGGGGGTTGGGTTAACCTGGTGATGGGTTTTAAAGAGGGTGGGTATTGAATGGAGCACTGGGTGTTATAGGCAAACAATGAATCATGGAACACTACATCAAAAATTAATGATGTAATGTATGGTAATTAACAAAACATAATAAAGTAAAATTTAAAAAATAAAAAAATCATAGCATAAAAATTAAAATGGAACTCTAAAATATCAAATAATCAAAAAAGAGGGCTGAAAATGAAAAACAAGATGGACTTAATGGCAAACATGTCAAAAATTACATCAAATGTAAATGATCTAAACACAGCAATTAAAAGAGAGAAATCATTTGTAAAGATGAAAATGGTATGATTTACTACATACTGTCTATAAGAAAGTCATTTTAAATATAATGATATAGGTATGTTAAAGGCAAAAGATATACTATACAAACATGAATCAAAGAGAATTGATATGCTTATATTAATATCAAAGTGAACTTTAGAGCAAACAAAATTAAAAGATAAAAACATATCGCATATTGATAAATGGGTCAATTCACTAAGAAGTCATAACAGTCTTAAATACATATACACCTAAATACAGACATTGAAAAACACAAAGCAAAAATGAACAGAACCAAAAAGAGAACAGACAAATCCATAATTATAGCTGAAGGCTTCAACACTCCTCTCTTAGAACTAGTAGACATAAGGTCAGGAAGAATAAAAAAGAACTGAGTGACACAATCAAACAACTGAATCTAATTGACAGTTATATAACACTCCACCAACAATGGCGGAATTCACATTCAGGTAAAGGGTATATGGAACATTCACCAAAATAGACCATATTCTAGGTCATGTATAAGAATTGAAATCATGAAAATTATGTCCCGTGACTATGGTGTAATTAAACTAGAAATCTAAAAAAGAGATATAAAGTTAGAATCTCCATCTAGTTCAAAATTAAACACACTGCTAAATAGTACACGGTTCAAAGAGAAAACCACGAGAGAAATTTAAAAATATTTGAAGTAAATATAAATTGAAATACGACATATCAAAATTTGTGAGATACAGCTAAAGCAATGCTTAGAAAAAATTTTATATTATTGATTATATTAAAAAAGAAAAGGTCAGAAATCAGTAATCCTACATTTCCACTAAAGAAACTAGAAAAAGAAGAGCAAAATATATCCAAGGTAAGAACAAAGAAATAATCAAGGTAAGAACTGAACTCAATGAAATCAAAACAGAAAAACAATAGAATATTACAATTAACCCAAAAGCAATTTCTTGGAAAAGATCAATAAAATCAATAAACCTCTAGCAATACCAATAAAAAAATGATAGAAGGCACAAATTACCAATATCAGGAATAGAAAATGGGATATTACTATAGAATGCACAGATATTAAAAATATAATAAGGGGGCACCTGCTGGCACAGTCAGTAGAGCATGCAATTCTTGATCTCAGGGTCTTGAGTTCCACCCCCACATTGGGTATGGATATATATATATAAAATAAGTACATATATATTTTATATTATATATAAGAAAATATTACAAATAACTCTACATACATAAATTTAACAATTTAGATCAAAAAGGTCAACACCTAAGCCATCCTAACTACCAAAACTCACTCAGGATAAAGTAGATAAGTTGACTAGCCCTGTAACTATTAAAGAAATAGAATTTGTAGTAAAGAAAAAAAGAAGAAGGAATTTCTAGGCCCAGATGTTTTCTCTGGTAAATGCTAAGCATTTAAAGAATGAATAACATCAATACTACACAATATCTTCCAGAAAGTCGTAAGGAACCACTTCTCAACTCATTTTACAAGGGCTGCATTATTTTAATACCAAAACCAGGTGGATAACACAAAAAAAGAATAGATCAATATCCTTCATGAACACAGACAAAAACCCTCAACAAAATATTAGCAGACTGGATCCATCACAATATAAAAAGTATAATGGCGCCTGGGTGGCTCAGTCGTTAAGCGTCTGCCTTCGGCTCAGGTCATAATCCCAGGGTCCTGGGATCAAGCCCCGCATCAGGCTCCCTGCTTGGCGGGAAGCCTGCTTCTCCCTCTCCCACTCCCCCTGCTTGTGTTCCCTCTCTCGCCGTGTCTCTCTCTGTCAAACAAATAAATAAAATCTTTTTAAAAAATAATAAAAATAAATTAAAAAAATAAAAAGTATAATAATATATCAAAACCAAGTGGGTTTTGTCCTAAGAATGCAAGGCTGGATTAATACTTGAAAAAGCAATGTAATTCAACACACTAACAGTCTAAAAAAGAAAAATCACAGAATTATACCAACAAATGCAATTTTTGTTTTACAAAATAAAACATCCATTAATGATTTAAAAACTTTCATGAGCATGGAATGTTTTTGCACTTCTTTGTGTCATCTTTTATTTCCTTCACCAGGGTTTTATAGTTTTCAGAGTAAAGTTCTTTCACCTCTTTGATTAGGTTTATTCCTCAGTATCTTATTGGTTTTGGTACAATTTTAAGTGGGATAGATTCCTTAATTTCTTTTTTTCCTGTTTCATTATTGGTGCATAGAAATGCAATGGGTTTCTGTACAGTGATTTTGTGTCCTGTGACTTTACTGAAATCAGGTCTACCAGTTTTGGGGTGGAGTCTTTTGGATTTTTTACATAGAGCAGCATGTCATCTGCAAATGGCGAAAGTTTGTCTTCTTTACAGATTTGGATACCTTTTATTTCTTTCTGTTTTCTGATTGCTGTGGCTAGGAATTCCAGTACTATTAAATAATGGTGGTGAGAGTGGACATCCCTGTCTTATTCCTGACCATAGGGGAAGTGCTCTCAGTTTTTCCCCATTGTGTATATTAGCTGCGGATTTTTCCTATATGCCCTTTATTATGTTGAGGTATGTTCCCTCTAAACCTACTTAGTTGACAGTTTTTATCGTGAATGGATATTGTACTTTGCCAAATGCTTTTTCTGCATCTATTGAAAGGATCATATGATTCTAATCCTTTCTTTTATTAATGGGATGAATCACATTGATTTGTGAATATTTAATCACCCTTGCAACCCAGAAATAAATCCCATCTGACCATGGGGAATGATATTTTTAATATATTGTTGGATTTGGTTTGCTAGTATTTTATTGAAAATTTTTGCCTCTATGTTCATCAGAGATATTGATTTGTAGTTCTCTTTTTTAGTGGAGTCTTTATCTGGTTTTGGTAACAGGGTAATGTTGGTTTCATAGAATGAATTTGGAAGTTTTTCTTCCTTTTCTGTTTTTTAGACCAGGTTGAGAAGAAGAGGTATTAACTCTTCTTTAAACGTTTGGTAGAATTTGTGAAGCCATCTGGTCCTGCACTTTTGTTTGTGGGAGATTTTTGATTACTGATTCAATTTCTTTGCTGGTTATCAACCTGTTCAAGTTTTCTATTTCTTCCTATTCTATTTCTTCCTTCAGTTTTGGTATTTTATGTTTGTAGGAACTTATCCATTTCTTTCAGGTTTTCCAACGTATCAACATATAGTTTTTCATAATATTCTTTTATAATTGTTTGCATTTCTGTGGTGTTGGTTGGTATTATTCCTTTGTCATTTGTGATTTTATTTATTTGGATCCTTTCTCTTTTCTTTTTGATAAGTCTAACTAGGAGTTTATGAATTTTATTAATTTTTTTTCAAAGAACTAGCTACTGGTTTCATTGATCTGTTCTATTTTTTTTTTTTTTTAGTTTCTATATCATTTATTTCTGCTCTAAGTTTTATTATTTCCTTCCTTCTGCTAGCTTTAGGCTTTATTTCTTGTGCTTTTTCTAGCTCCTTTAGGTGTAAGGTTAAGTTGTTTATTTGAGATTTTTCCTGCTTCTTGAGGTAGGACTCTATTACTATATACTTTCCTCTTAGGACCACTTTTACTGTATCCCAAAGGTTTTGGATCACTGTGTTTACATTGTCTTTGTTCATGTGTATCTTTTTTTTAAAAGATTTTATTTATTTATTTGACAGAGAGAGACACAGCGAGAGAGGGAACATAAGCAGGGGGAGTGGGAGAGGGAGAAACAGGCTTTCTGGTGAGCAGAGAGCCTGATGTGGGGCTCCATCCCAGGACCCTAGAATCATGACCTGAGCTGAAGGTAGACGTTTAACAACTGAGCCACCCAGGTGCTCCTGTTTCCATGTATCTTTTGTACTTCTTATTTGGTTTCCTGGTTGACCCATTGTTTAGTAGCATGTTGTTTAACCTCTGTATTTGTATTCTTTCCATTTTTTTTTTCTTGTGGCTGACTTCTAGTTTCATAGTGTTGTGGTCAGAAAAAGTGCATGGTATGATTTCAATCTTTTTTGTACATGTTGAGGCCTGTTTTGTGACCTAATGTGTGATCTACTCTGGAGAATGTTCCCTGGGTACTTGAAAAGACTGTGTATTCTGCTGTTTTAGGGTGGAATGTTCTGAATATATCTGTTAGGTCCATCTGGCCCAGTGTGTCATTCAAAACCACTGTTTACTTGTTTATTTTTTGTTTAGATGATCTGTCCATTGATGTAAGTGGGGTGTTAAAGTACCCTAATATTATTATGTTGTTATTAATTTGTTCCTTTATGCTTGTTATTAGCTCTTTTATATATTTGGGTGCTCCTATGTTGGGTACATAAATATATATATATATATATATATATATATATATATATATATATATATATATACAATTGTTAGATCTTCTTGTTGGATTGTCCCCTTTATGATTATGTAAT